>NC_092105.1:5636125-5658158 GCF_045679555.1 Salvelinus alpinus | reverse complement strand
TCAATTTGGCATGAGGGTCTGCTATACAAATTGATGGAAAGTGGTGTTGGGGGTAAAACATACGACATTATAAAATCCATGTACACAAACAACAAGTGTGCGGTTAAAATTGGCAAAAAACACACACATTTCTTCACACAGGGTCGTGGGGTGAGACAGGGATGCAGCTTAAGCCCCACCCTCTTCAACATATATATCAACGAATTGGCGCGGGCACTAGAACAGTCTGCAGCACCCGGTCTCACCCTACTAGAATCCGAAGTCAAATGTCTACTGTTTGCTGATGATCTGGTGCTTCTGTCACCAACCAAGGAGGGCCTACAGCAGCACCTAGATCTTCTGCACAGATTCTGTCAGACCTGGGCCCTGACAGTAAATCTCAGTAAGACCAAAATAATGGTGTTCCAAAAAAGGTCCAGTCACCAGGACCACAAATTCCATCTAGACACCGTTGCCCTAGAGCACACAAAAAACTATACATACCTCGGCCTAAACATCAGCACCACAGGTAACTTCCACAAAGCTGTGAACGATCTGAGAGACAAGGCAAGAAGGGCCTTCTATGCCATCAAAAGGAACATAAATTTCAACATACCAATTAGGATCTGGCTAAAAATACTTGAATCAGTCATAGAGCCCATTGCCCTTTATGGTTGTGAGGTCTGGGGTCCGCTCACCAACCAAGATTTCACAAAATGGGACAAACACCAAATTGAGACTCTGCATGCAGAATTCTGCAAAAATATCCTCCGTGTACAACGTAGAACACCAAATAATGCATGCAGAGCAGAATTAGGCCGATACCCACTAATTATCAAAATCCAGAAAAGAGCCGTTAAATTCTACAACCACCTAAAAGGAAGCGATTCCCAAACCTTCCATAACAAAGCCATCACCTACAGAGAGATGAACCTGGAGAAGAGTCCCCTAAGCAAGCTGGTCCTAGGGCTCTGTTCACAAACACAAACACACCCCACAGAGCCCCAGGACAACAGCACAATTAGACCCAACCAAATCATGAGAAAACAAAAAGATAATTACTTGACACATTGGAAAGAATTAACAAAAAAACAGAGCAAACTAGAATGCTATTTGGCCCTAAACAGAGAGTACACAGTGGCAGAATACCTGACCACTGTGACTGACCCAAACTTAAGGAAAGCTTTGACTATGTACAGACTCAGTGAGCATAGCCTTGCTATTGAGAAAGGCCGCCGTAGGCAGACATGGCTCTCAAGAGAAGACAGGCTATGTGCACACTGCCCACAAAATGAGGTGGAAACTGAGCTGCACTTCCTAACCTCCTGCCCAATGTATGACCATATTAGAGAGACATATTTCCCTCAGATTACACAGATCCACAAAGAATTCGAAAACAAATCCAATTTTGATAAACTCCCATATCTACTGGGTGAAATTCCACAGTGTGCCATCACAGCAGCAAGATTTGTGACCTGTTGCCACAAGAAAAGGGCAACCAGTGAAGAACAAACACCACTGTAAATACAACCCATATTTATGTTTATTTATTTTAACTTGTGTGCTTTAACCATTTGTACATTGTTACAACACTGCATATATATAATATGACATTTGTAATGTCTTTATTGTTTTGAAACTTCTGTATGTGTAATGTTTACTGTTCATTTTTATTGTTTATTTGACTTTTGTATATTACCTACCTCACTTGCTTTGGCAATGTTAACACATGTTTCCCATGCCAATAAAGCCCCTTGAATTGAATTGAATTGAATTGAGAGAGAGAGAGAGAGAGAGAGAGAGAGAGAGAGAGAGAGAGAGAGAGAGAGAGAGAGAGAGAGAGAGAGAGAGAGAGAGAGAGAGAGAGAGAGAGAGAGAGAGAGAGAGAGAGAGAGAGAGATAGAGAGAGAGAGAGAGAGAGAGAGAGAGAGAGAGAGAGAGAGAGAGAGAGAGAGAGAGAGAGAGAGAGAGAGAGAGAGAGAGAGAGAGAGAGAGAGAGAGAGAGAGAGAGAGAGAGAGAGAGAGAGGGAGAGAGAGAGAGAGAGATAGAGAGAGAGAGAGAGAGAGAGAGAGAGAGAGAGAGAGAGAGAGAGAGAGAGAGAGAGAGAGAGAGAGAGAGAGAGAGAGAGAGAGAGAGAGAGAGAGAGAGAGAGAGAGAGAGAGAGAGAGAGAGAGAGAGAGAGAGAGAGAGAGAGAGAGAGAGAGAGAGAGAGAGAGAGAGAGAGAGAGAGAGAGAGAGAGAGAGAGAGAGAGAGAGAATTCCTTCAAATTATATATAGAGAATTGATAGCCAAAATGGAACCCTATTCCCTATGTAGTGCACTACTTTTGACCAAAAGGGAATAGGAAATAAGATTGCCATTTGGGACGTAGGCCAGGTCTGAGGGTTGGGGGGGTTTAAGTGCTACATATTGACCGTGATGGGTTTGAAGTATCTGAGAGCGATGGGTCGGGCCAGCTAGGCTGGGGGGTGTCGGGACGAGGCTGGCTGAGAGGATTGGAGCTGACAAGTCATCTGAAGAAGTGCCGCTAGTGGTCGGTTTGATTAATCAAGGGCCTTAAAACATCGCGTCTGACATCCGCCTTGTCAGGCAGCCTCTGTGTCAGGCAGCCTTTGTGTCAGGCAGCCTCTGTGTCAGGCAGTCTCTGTGTCAGGCAGTCTCTGTGTCAGGCAGCCTCTGTGTCAGGCAGTCTCTGTGTCAGGCAGCCTCTGTGTCAGGCAGCCTCTGTGTCAGGCAGCCTCTTTGTCAGGCAGCCTCGGTGTCAGGCAGCCTCTTTGTCAGGCAGCCTCTTTGTCAGGCAGCCTCTGTGTCAGGCAGCCTCTTTGTCAGGCAGCCTTTGTGTCAGGCAGCCTCTGTGTCAGGCAGCCTCTGTGTCAGGCAGCCTCTTTGTCAGGCAGCCTCTTTGTCAGGCAGCCTCTTTGTCAGGCAGCCTCTGTCAGAGGCAATTTAAACAGAGATTAAAGAACCTGATTACAGTCCAGAGAGCTACACACTTTAATTAAGAGGAAGACACAGAGACACAGAGACACAGAGACACAGAGACACAGAGACACAGAGACACAGAGAGACAGAGAGACACAGAGACACAGAGACACAGAGAGACAGAGAGACACAGAGACACAGAGACACAGAGACACAGAGACACAGAGAGACAGAGAGACAGAGAGACAGAGAGACACAGAGACACAGAGACACAGAGACACAGAGAGACAGAGAGACAGAGAGACACAGAGACACAGAGACACAGAGACACAGAGACACAGAGACACAGAGACACAGAGAGACAGAGAGACAGAGACACAGAGACACAGAGAGACACAGAGACACAGAGACACAGAGACACAGAGACACAGAGAGACACAGAGACACAGAGACACAGAGACACAGAGACACAGAGAGACAGAGAGACAGAGACAGAGACACAGAGACACAGGCACTGCATACGGCTCAAAGGAAGGCAAACTGGTCCAATTCCTCTGCAGTCTAATATAGATCTGTTTGCATTACAAAATATTAAATGGTTATTGCCCAGTTGGAGGGGTATTGCCCAGTTGGAGGGGTATTGCCCAGTTGGAGGGGTATTACCCAGTTGGAGGGGTATTGCCAGTTGGAGGGGTATTGCCAGTTGGAGGGGTATTGCCCAGTTGGAGGGGTATTGCCCAGTTGGAGGGGTATTGCCAGTTGGAGGGTTATTGCCCAGTTGGAGGGGTATTGCCAATTGGAGGGGTATTGCCAGTTGGAGGGGTATTGCCCAGTTGGAGGGGTATTGCCCAGTTGGAGGGGTATTGCCAGTTGGAGGGGTATTGCCAGTTGGAGGGGTATTGCCCAGTTGGAGGGGTATTACCCAGTTGGAGGGGTATTGCCAGTTGGAGGGGTATTGCCAGTTGGAGGGGTATTGCCCAGTTGGAGGGTATTGCCCAGTTGGAGGGGTATTGCCAGTTGGAGGGGTATTGCCCAGTTGGAGGGGTATTGCCCAGTTGGAGGGGTATTACCAAGTTGGAGGGGTATTGCCAGTTGGAGGGGTATTGCCCAGTTGGAGGGGTATTACCCAGTTGGAGGGGTATTGCCCAGTTGGAGGGGTATTGCCCAGTTGGAGGGTATTGCCCAGTTGGAGGGGTATTACCCAGTTGGAGGGGTATTGCCCAGTTGGAGGGGTATTGCCCAGTTGGAGGGGTATTGCCCAGTTGGAGGGGTATTACCCAGTTGGAGGGGTATTGCCAGTTGGAGGGGTATTGCCAGTTGGAGGGGTATTGCCCAGTTGGAGGGGTATTGCCCAGTTGGAGGGGTATTGCCAGTTGGAGGGTTATTGCCCAGTTGGAGGGGTATTGCCAGTTGGAGGGGTATTGCCAATTGGAGGGGTATTGCCCAGTTGGAGGGGTATTGCCCAGTTGGAGGGGTATTGCCAGTTGGAGGGGTATTGCCAGTTGGAGGGGTATTGCCCAGTTGGAGGGGTATTACCCAGTTGGAGGGGTATTGCCAGTTGGAGGGGTATTGCCAGTTGGAGGGGTATTGCCCAGTTGGAGGGTATTGCCCAGTTGGAGGGGTATTGCCCAGTTGGAGGGGTATTGCCAGTTGGAGGGGTATTGCCCAGTTGGAGGGGTATTGCCCAGTTGGAGGGGTATTACCAAGTTGGAGGGGTATTGCCAGTTGGAGGGGTATTGCCCAGTTGGAGGGGTATTACCCAGTTGGAGGGGTATTGCCCAGTTGGAGGGGTATTGCCCAGTTGGAGGGTATTGCCCAGTTGGAGGGGTATTACCCAGTTGGAGGGGTATTGCCCAGTTGGAGGGGTATTGCCCAGTTGGAGGGGTATTGCCCAGTTGGAGGGGTATTGCCCAGTTGGAGGGGTATTGCCAATTGAAGCCAGTAGTGTGGTGCCCTAATAGGTTTTAATGGCAGAGTCGATAGCAGTAAAATGTCTTACTTTGTCATAAACTGTCATTTAATTTTCTGTCACATTCTAAGTCATGTTAATGACAACCTTACTGAGGCATATTGACAGCCCATTCAAATACCGGATAGTGTTATTGATTTCCCTCACTGCACAGCACTTCTAGCATGTTTTCCTATTAAAAACCACAGCTAGGAATCTCTTCATTTGACCCCTTTCGTTACAGGACGAAAATACTCCTGCAGCAGCAGGATTTGAATATCTGAAGAAATATTTAGAATTTCCGCCTGGCATCTGGAAACAGTGTTTGTGTACAATGCATTACTGTACCTACATTGTAGTCTATCTTGTGCAGGCTACATACAGGCTACAGTGCAACCGGTTGTAAATTCTCATGTGGATTATAAGAAATTGACATATTTCCAGGGCGTAGATGTATTGTTCGTTAGGGAAAATATGTTTATTTTTTTAAGATAAACTATTTTATTATATGTTGAGGGCAAGGAATAGGCTAAATAAAAGTATTTTTGTTGCCTCAATGTCGTGTGGTCTTATTACTACATCCACTGATCCCAATAGACCAGAGTCAGCATGGGTTTGAATTCATTGATCATATATTTTTGCGATATAACTACCTCAAGAAATGTGTAATTTATTAAACAGAGGGTCGAGCACATTTCTCCTATTTGTTTGCCTCGTCAGTTCAGGGTGACGTTGCGTGTTGCTGTTTGCGTGTTGCCTTAGACCGCTGTGATACAGCCTGGAATCGAACCAGGGTCTGTAGTGATGCCTCTAGCACTGAGATGCAGTGTCTTAGACCGCTGTGATACAGCCTGGAATCTAACCAGGGTCTGTAGTGACTGTAACGAACGTCGTCGGGAGAAGGAGAAGACCAAGGTGCAGCGTGGTAAGTATTCATAATACTTTTAATAAATACGAATACTTTTACAAAAAAAACAACAAGACAACAAACGAACAGTTCTGCAAGGTGCAATACACAAAACAGAAAACAACTACCCACAAACACAGGTGGGAAAAGGGCTACCTAAGTATGGTTCCCAATCAGAGACAACGATAGACAGCTGCCTCTGATTGAGAACCATACCAGGCCAAACACATAGAAATACAACACACAGAACAAAACATAGAATGCCCACCCCAACTCATGCCCTGACCAACCAAAATAGAGACATAAAAAGGATCTCTAAGGTCAGGGCGTGACAGTGACGCCTCTAGGACTGAGATTGTAGACCGCTGTGATACAGCCTGGAATCGAACCAGGGTCTGTAGTGACACCTCTAGCACTGAGATTTTAGACTGCTGCCCCACTCGGGAGCCCCAAAACATGGAATCCGTTACTGATATAGGCTATTGAAAACATCTAGGGGATTTGTGTGAATGCTGCAGGAAATCTCTCCTGTGAGGCTAAATGCTTCTCCAGAGGCAGGAAATCCATATATCTCCCGTGAGGCCGTACATTGCTGCAGAGGCAGAGCCACGTGGTCAATGGAGTATGACGTGGTAATGCCATTGTTTTCAATCACAGTAATTAGTATGAAAGCAAAGCTGATGAAAATAATATGTATACAGAGTTTCAGATAGAGGAGACAGAGGACTAGATTAGTGTGCTGCCTAAATGACCCCTTAGTTACTATGACAGTGTTCCAAATGGAACCCTATTCCCTACAAAGTGCACAACTTTTGACCCTGGTCCTGAAATGCACAGGGTGCTATTTGCGGGATTGTATTGATTCTGTTGACTGCTGTTTGCTTCTCACATCTACACATATAACAGGCTGGATAGACCACGGGGCGATACAGGGGAGCAGATATAGGGGAGAGAGGGTAGGAGATATAGGGGAGAGAGGGTAGGAGATATAGGGGAGAGAGGGTAGGAGATATAGGGGAGAGAGGGGAGGAGATATAGGGGAGAGAGGGGAGCAGATATAGGGGAAAGAGGGGAGGAGATAGAGGGGAGAGAGGGTAGGAGATATAGGGGAGAGAGGGGAGGAGATATAGGGGAGAGAGGGGAAGAGATATAGGGGAGAGAGGGGAGCAGATATAGGGGAGAGAGGGGCGCAGATATAGGGGAGAGAGGGGAGGAGATATAGGGGAGAGAGGGGAGGAGATATAGGGGAGAGAGGGTAGGAGATATAGGGGAGAGAGGGGAGCAGATATAGGGGAGAGAGGGGAGGAGATAGAGGGGAGAGAGGGTAGGAGATATAGGGGAGAGAGGGGAGGAGATAGAGGGGAGAGAGGGTAGGAGATATAGGGGAGAGAGGGGAGGAGATATAGGGGAGAGAGGGGAAGAGATATAGGGGAGAGAGGGGAGGAGATATAGGGGAGAGAGGGGAGGAGATATAGGGGAGAGAGGGAGAGAGGGTAGGAGATATAGGGGAGGAGATAAGGGGGAGAGAGGGGAGGAGATAAGGGGGAGAGAGGGGAGGAGATATAGGGGAGAGAGGGGAGGAGATAAGGGGGAGAGAGGGGAGGAGATAAGGGGGAGAGAGGGGAGGAGATATCGGGGAGAGAGGGGAGGAGATATGGGGGAGAGAGGGGAGAGAGGGTAGGAGATATAGGGGAGGAGATAAGGGGGAGAGAGGGGAGGAGATAAGGGGGAGAGAGGGGAGGAGATATCGGGGAGAGAGGGGAGGAGATATGGGGGAGAGAGGGGAGGAGATATAGGGGAGAGAGGGGAGGAGATATGGGGGAGAGAGTCGAGGAGATATAGGGGAGGAGATAAGGGGGAGAGAGGGGAGGAGATATGGGGGCGATACAGGGGAGTCGATATAGGGGAGAGAGGGGAGGAGATATGGGGGAGAGAGGGGAGGAGATATAGGGGAGAGAGGGGAGGAGATATAGGGGAGAGAGGGGAGTAGATATAGGGGAGAGAGGGGAGGAGATATAGGGGAGAGAGGGGAGCAGATATAGGGGAGAGAGGGGAGTAGATATAGGGGAGAAAGGGGAGGAGATATAGGGGAGAGAGGGGAGCAGATATAGGGGAGAGAGGGGAGTAGATATAGGAGATATAGGGGAGGAGATAAGGGGGAGAGAGGGGAGGAGATATAGGGGAGAGAGGGGAGAAAATATAGGGGAGAGAGGGGAGGAGATATAGGGGAGAGAGGGGAGGAGATATAGGGGAGAGAGGGGAGGAGATATGGGGGAGAGAGTCGAGGAGATATAGGGGAGGAGATAAGGGGGAGAGAGGGGAGGAGATATGGGGGCGATACAGGGGAGTCGATATAGGGGAGAGAGGGGAGGAGATATGGGGGAGAGAGGGGAGGAGATATAGGGGAGAGAGGGGAGGAGATATAGGGGAGAGAGGGGAGCAGATATAGGGGAGAGAGGGGAGGAGATATAGGGGAGAGAGGGGAGCAGATATAGGGGAGAGAGGGGAGTAGATATAGGGGAGAAAGGGGAGGAGATATAGGGGAGAGAGGGGAGCAGATATAGGGGAGAGAGGGGAGCAGATATAGGGGAGAGAGGGGAGCAGATATAGGGGAGAGAGGGGAGCAGATATAGGGGAGAGAGGGGCGCAGATTAGAGTGCGTCTAATGAATGAATTAAAATAATGATTACGCACCAGTGACTAGTTCAGGGGATGCTGTTGATTACGTTGACTCTGTTGTTTGCTCAGCTCCAAGCAGTTAGGTAAACAGGATGAGAGAGGACTGGAGACAGACAAGACAAGCAGTTAGGTAGACAGGATGAGAGAGGACTGGAGACAGACAAGACGAGCAGTTAGGTAGACAGGCTGAGAGAGGACTGGAGACAGACAAGACAAGCAGGAAGTAAAGAAAACATTTCCTTAGGGAAACTGGATGTGATACAAACAGAAATGTAGCTACTTTTAAAACATTCATGTTGTTATCTGCTGTAGAGGATCATTAGCATCACCTGCTACAAGATCTGCTGTTGCGGCCAAACAGTGTTTTTCATCACGTGACAATTTGTTACATTTTAATGATCATCCACAGGAACTATGGAAACGATGTATCCCCAAGATTCTTGATACTAGAGCAGCAGGTAGCCTAGCGGTTTAGAGTGTTGGTCCATAAAACGAAATCCCCAAACCGACTAGGGTGAGAAAAAAAATCTGTCGATGTGCCCTTGAGCAAGGCATGTAAACCTAGTTGCTCCTGTAAGTTGCTCTGGATAGGAGTGTCTGTTAAAATGACTCAAATGTCAATGTAAAGTAACCCCCCTTAATTTCTCTAAGGTTTGCTGTTGATAACGGCTGACCGTGTGTGTGACCCAACCCTCCAAGGGTGTCTGAGGAGGAGTTGGGATATGCAGAAAGCACACTGGTGCGACAGGACACATATAAATACCAACCGAATGATATGTATTTAATTAGAAACACTTTAAGAAATTAGGAGATGGGGAAACTCCACTCGATTCGCATTAACGGCCGTTGTGTATGCTGCCCTTACGTCGTCAATGGGTCGCGCGGTGCATTCTGGGAGATTCTTGGACAAGGAGAGGTCTCCCTCAAGGAGTGAATGGGAGTCAAATTAGTGGAGGCTCCTCAGAGGAGGAAGAGGAGGATCATCCTCCTCAGTAAATTTCATAAAAGTACTGAAACATTTTTTTAAAAGTTATCCTTTTTAGATAAAACTATACTAAATATATTCATGTCACCAAGTAACTGATTAAAAGACACCGTTTTGCAAAGAAGATCTATAGTAGCCTCAGCGGTACTCCGTAGGTTAGCACCAAATGGTGTCGCCGGAGGACAGCTAGCTTCCGTCCTCCAATGGGTTCATTGACTTCAATACGAAAACCTTGGAGGCTCTTGGTTCTCACCCCCATTCCATAGACTTACACAGTAATTATGACAACTTCTGGAGGACGTCCTCCAACTGGTGTAAACATGAGCCAAAGTTGCCTTCAACCATTTTCTTTCAGCATTTTCTCTGCTATTCCTTTCAAATCCACGTCACATTGAGATGGACTTCATCATTTAAAAGTAACCTAACCTAGCCTCCCCCGTATGCTTTCAGTCCTAACACTAAAACTAAAACTGAAACTAAATAATATAAAACTAAATGGAAATATTTTTGTACAACTTAAACTTAAAATTAACTGAAACTAAAATTAATTTTAAAATTGAAAAACGAATGTAAAAACACAAAACTATAATAACCTTGGTCCAGTGTTTACAGATTTCTATGAAATGTGACCTATAATTAATTACAATATAATATGTAACAGTTTTCCTTCCAAAAATGGTAATTAAGTACAGTGCATTCAGCAGGTATTCAGACCCCTTGACTTTTACCACATTTTGTTACGTTACAGCCTTATTCTAAAATGTATTAAAGTGTCTTTTTTCCTAATAAATCTACACACAATAACCCATAATGACATCACAATAACCCATAATGACATCACAATAACCCATAATGACATCACAATAACCCATAATGACAAAGCAAAGACTGGTTGTTAGAAATGTTTCCAAATGTAAAAAATAGAAACAACGGAAATATCACATTTATATAAGTATTCAGACGGCGATTACAGCCTCGAGTCCTCTTGAGTATGACGCTACAAGTTTGGCGCACCTGTATTTGGGGACTTTCTCCAATTCTTCTCTGCAGACCCCCCCCCTCTGTCATGTTGGATGGGGAGTGTCGCTGCACAGCTTTTTTCGATCGGGTTCTAGTCCAGGCTCTGGCTGGGCCACTCAAGGACATTCATAGACTTGTCTCGAAGCCACTTTCTGTACTTTGCTCCATTCATCTTTGCCTCGATCCTCACTAGTCTCCAAGTCCCTGCGGCTAAAAAACACCCCCACAGCATGATGCTGCCACCACCATGCTTCGCCGTAGGGATGGTGCCAGGTTTCCTCCAGATGTGATGCTTGACATTTAGGCCAAAGAGTTCAATCTTGGTTTCATCAGACCAGAGAATCTTGTTTCGCATGGTCTGAGAGTCCTTTAGGTGTCTTTTGACAAACTTCAAGCGGTCTGTCATGTGCCTTTTACTGAGAAGTGGCCTCCGTCTGCCCACTCTACCATAAAGCCCTGATTGGTGGAGTGCTGCAGAGATGGTTGTCCTTCTGGAAGTTTCTCCCATCTCCACAGATAAACTCTGGAGCTCTGTCAGAGTGACAATTGGGTTCTTGGTCACCTCCCTGACCAAGGCCCTTTAACCCCGATTGCTTAGTTTGGCCAGGCGGCCAGCTCTAGGAAGAGTCTTGGTGGTTCCAAACTTCTTCCATTTAAGAATGATGGAGGCCACTGTGTTCTTGGGGACCTTTTAAATGCTGCAGACATTTTTTGGTACCCTTCCCCAGATCTGTGACTCGCCACAATCCTGTCTCAGAGCTCTACGTACAATTCCTTCGACCTCATGGCTTGGTTTTTGCTCTGACATGCACTGTCAACTGTGGGACCTTATATAGACAGGTGTGTGCCTTTCCAAATCATGTCCAATCAATAGAATTTACCACAGGTGGACTCCAATCAAGTTGTAAAACATCTCAAGGATGATCAATGGAAACAGGATGCACCTGAGCTCAATTTCGAGTTTCATATTAAAGGGTCTGAATACTTATGTAAATATGGTATTTCTGTTTTATATTTTTTATATATTTTGCAAAACTTTCTACTGATGAGTTCTGACTAAACTTAGAATATTGTTAATGATCAGGTATCCTATTGAAATATTAAGTGCTATAGTCTAAGGTCTAAATCAGAAGTTAATGGGTATCTGTAGGAGGAATGTACAGTTGAAGTCGGAAGTTTACATAACAAAACTATAGTTTTGGCAAGTCGGTTAGGACATCTACTTTGTGCATGACACAAGTAATTAATCCAACAATTGTTTACAGACAGATTATTTCACTTATAATTCACTGTATCACAAATCCAGCGGTTCAGAAGTTTACATACACTAAGTTAACTGTGCCTTTAATCAGCTTGGAAAATTCCAGAAATTATGTCATGGCTTTAGAAGCTTCTAATAGGCTAATTGACATAATTTGAGTCAATTGGAGGTATACCTGTGGATGTATTTCAAGGCCTTACCTTCAAACTCAGTGCCTCTTTGCTTGACATCATCGGAAAATCTAAATAAAATCAGCCAAGACCAAAAAATTGTAGAACTCCACAAGTCTGGTTCATCCTTGGGAGCAATTACCTGCAGATGTATTTCAAGGCCTACCTTCAAACTCAGTGCCTCGTTCAGAAGTTAATGGTTTTCTGGAGGAGGAATGTATATGGTGGAGGCAATTAAGCTTGGAATGTACCGAGTAAAGGAAAGGCCATCATTACATGTTGGCAGGCACTGATAAAGGTGGAGAGAGGTGGTTTAGTGAGAAAAGGGGTCGAGGTCAGGTCAGATCACATTATCAAATCAAATCAAAATCAAATCAAATGTATTTATATAGCCCTTCTTACATCAGCTGATATCTCAAAGTGCTGTACAGAAACCCAGCCTAAAACTCCAAACAGCAAGCAATGCAGGTGTAGAAACACCGTGGCTAGGAAAAACTCCCATGAAAGGCTATTAAAGGAGAAGGAACAGTTTATTGCCCGTATCATTTAACTTCCTGCCTAGCAATAGAGATGTAGGAGGAGACTCCACCCAAATTGGGGTAGATATACTACCACTGGTGGGACAAGATTTTTTTGTCTGTTCAGCTGTTCGATCCTTTGGGTGAATACATTTGGTTGGAGCTTTTATAGTGTCCGTCAATTTCTGCTATTTAGAACCTAACACTAAAAACCTGTTTTTTGCTTTGTCATTATGGTGTATTGTGTGTATATTGCTGTGGGAAAACATTTATTTAATCCATTTTATAATAGGCCAGTAACGTAACAGAATGTGGAAAACGTTAAGGGGTCTGAATACTTTCTGAATGCACTGTATGTTAATAAACAGATTTTCTGTGTTAGAATGGTGTGGGCAAACCCCAACATCCGAATGGTGTGGGCATACCACAACCACCGAATGGTGTGGGCATACCCCAACCACCGAATGGTGTGGGCATACCCCAACATCAGAATGGTGTGGGCATACCACAACCACCGAATGGTGTGGGCATACCCCAACCACCGAATGGTGTGGGCATACCGCAACCACCGAATGGTGTGGGCATACCGCAACCACCGAATGGTGTGGGCATACCGCAACCACCGAATGGTGTGGGCATACCGCAACCACCGAATGGTGTGGGCATACCGCAACCACCGAATGGTGTGGGCATACCGCAACCACCGAATGGTGTGGGCATACCGCAACCACCGAATGGTGTGGGCATACCGCAACCACCGAATGGTGTGGGCATACCGCAACCACCGAATGGTGTGGGCATACCGCAACCACCGAATGGTGTGGGCATACCACAACATCCGAATGGTGTGGGCATACCCCAACATCCGAATGGTGTGGGCATACCCCAACATCCGAATGGTGTGGGCATACCCCAACCACCGAATGGTGTGGGCATACCCCAACATCCGAATGGTGTGGGCATACCCCAACCACCGAATGGTGTGGGCATACCCCAACCACCGAATGGTGTGGGCATACCACAGCCACCGAATGGTGTGGGCATACCCCAACATCCGAATGGTGTGGGCATACACCAACAACCGAATGGTGTAGGTGTATACCAGTCATTTAAAATATTGACTGTAGTTGACTGCAGATTATCGTCTATGAGATGTAACTTAGAGGCAGGGCCATAAATACATATGAGGATACCTCCGTAATTCTTTTGTATTTAAAAAACCCTAACCCTAACCCTAACCCCCTAACCCTAACCCCCTAACCCAAACTCGATAAATCGGTAGAGTTATCTACAAGGAGGAGCGCGCAATTTGATAACATGCAGGCAGTTTTGTTGAACGTTACTCAAGGTAACAATGTTCTACTCCAAATTCTTGAGACCAAAGACGATCAGTTAATAAACACAATATCAAAGTTGGACGACAAATCAGCAGAACTCATTGAAGTCGCTGACCAAATGAATGATGAGAGAACTCGGGTGATGAAGATGGAAATATTGATTTCTAAGCAAGCGGAAGAAATCTCATCACTGAATCTCTCGCTCCGTACTCAAGACCTCTATTTGCAAACCATGACAGATAAGTTTGAGACCGAAA
Organism: Salvelinus alpinus; assembly: GCF_045679555.1. Taxonomy (NCBI): domain Eukaryota; kingdom Metazoa; phylum Chordata; class Actinopteri; order Salmoniformes; family Salmonidae; genus Salvelinus; species Salvelinus alpinus. The sequence goes on along the minus strand of NC_092105.1, from coordinate 5,644,173 downwards.
GGAGCAAGTGCGACACTCACGTGTCCAAAATCAGTACTCTAAGCGCTCAAGTGGACTCTGCAATGCAGCAGAATACCACCCTTAGGTACCATCTGGAGGAAGTCCAGAATGGTCACGCTCTACAGCATGACTATCCATCCAAGCAACGGAGTCCGGTACTCACAGGAGTGAAAACGATAGTTTTCAGACATTGCCTCCGTCAGGTGTCCCCCAGTCTTCTCCGCTTGGCCATTCGGCACTGAGTAATATGGCGCCTCTTGGCCAACAAAGCCAAAGCTTGGCTTCTCCTCTTGGCCTTTCGGCCCCACTTTCCCAACAGGATGAAGCCAACCCTCTCCGCCCGCTTGACGCGGAATACCTTGACAAACTCGTCAAGAATTTCCCCACCTTTGACCCCGTTCCAGGTCAGCCAAACGATACTGAGACGTTCCTAGCTGACATAGAGGACTCGTTGGGTGGCTACCCGAACTCTACGGGTTCTGACAAGGTTTACCTTTTGAAGCGAACGTCGAATAGACACGTGACAAGGTTAATTCGTCTACAACAGCAACACGTGATAAATGACAATGCAAAACTTGCCACAGGGTTCTGCGACTCGCAAACACGATAGCTTACTGGCTAACACCGTCAAACAAGCTTGGAACGAACACCCACAAGCTTACTATCATAGGCTTCGTTCAGCTTACTTTGGTCTACTCACTGAAACAGGAATGGAAGAGCTGTTACCATTCAAACAAATGTTTCTGTCGAACATGTATCCCACCTTCATTACCTACTTGGGCCCTGCAGCCCACGTTGGCTTGCCTATCTTACAACTCAGAGAGCTTGCATGCACAGCTTTTGAGCCATCAAAAGCTCGCAACACTAAGAGCCCTGACCAATCGGGTTTTGAAGTTTGACCAGGAGCACTCACTCCAGTTAGAGGGTGCATTATCAGGTATTGGAGCGTTGAGAGATGATGCACAAAAACGGTTTCTACCACGAAACCACGACTCCAATAATCACCGCGGTCGAAATAACTGTAAAGTACGTTTCCATCAAAACGACTACCGCTACAATCGACCTGTTCGCTACGTTCCTGCACCCAAACCACCCTTGTGTCAGAGCACACGGGTAACAAAGGGTTGAAGGACGATCAAAACGTAGACCAATGTTCTCCAGAAGTTCCACTACGTGAAGAACTAAATCGAGAAACATTTGAGAAAAGGGTAAAAGATAAGTCACAAGGACTAGACGGGGAATTACCGGACACCAGGTCCGCAGGAATTAACACCCATAGCAAGGACGTTAAAAATCAAATTTCTCCCGCTCTCATTCGAGACCCTATCCAGGGCTCGCTTGATCAAGAAACAAGCCCACGGGCTTTGTCTATAGACTCTGACACAAAGGTTGCGAAGAAAGAGGTCAAAAGCTTTGTTAAAGCCAAGCCCACTCAAAATCTGAAAAGTCAATCTGCTTCCACCTTGAACAGAAATGGCACATCACGTCGTTGCCAGCGACCACTCCACTTTGTGGGGAATATGTCCACTAACCACGAATCTAAACGCCCATACCTGGAAACAGTCCTGGAGGACTGCTTAACTTATCATGCGCTAATTGATTCGGGTGCGACAATATCACTCATCTCTCAAACATTGTTCGATGATCTCAAAAAGGCTTTGAAGCCAACTAAACGTTGGTTAAAAGTGGAACGATGCGACACTACACTTCGAGGGGTCACTCAGACTACCTCGCATCTCACATTGAGAGTCATGCTGAAACTACACTTCAAGGACGTATCGCTCATTCACCCTGTGTATGTTACCAGCCTCGAAACTGTACCCCTGCTACTTGGAGCAGACTTGATGGATCGGTTACTTCCATTGATGGATTGGAAAACCAACCAGGTATGGTCACAGGCCACAGTGCCTTCTCCACTGACCACACTGTCTTCCCCTAACGCTTCCCTAGACGGGGATTATCTTAGAACACATCTAAGATAGTACTGAGGTGTACCACACTGGTCGTAAAGGAAGTCCAGTGGACTTGTCCACCTCCAAAGCAAATGGCAACAATAATCATTCCTTGCCATGTGTAGTAGCCACTACAAGACAACTAGTAAAATGCTCTAATCATGTATTCCTGTAGGATAACATTACAGAATAAATCGGTAGGACAACTGGTCCCCTTGAGTACCAGTACCAATACCAATACCACAGTCAGACCAGCAACACCCAGTAAGAGGATTAGAAACCTCACAAGTTAAATTGCTATTGATAACAGCGACATAGGAGTCACTCGGAGTGCAACACGGGGAAGGGAATCTCCATTGCACTCTTCCAATGGTTAACACACACGCCACTAATAAATAGAACCCTCCGTTCAGGAGAAAAGTTATTAGAAGTCATGAACCATGATCACACAGCGTACAACTGGTTCCGTGCTTAGAGAGTACTTCCGTTGTGAGGTTAGCTCCTCCATGGATAACATAGGTATGAAGTAGACTTCTTCATAGCTACCGCCACTACAATAGTGGAAGACAGTGACTTGTAGTAAAACCACAATAGTAGTTACAGTATGTAGAGGTCTATAGTAGTTACGGTATGAGACTGGCCTATAGTAGTTACAGTATGAGACTGGCCTATAGTAGTTACAGAATGAGACTGGCCTATAGTAGTTACAGTATGAGACTGGCCTATAGTAGTTACAGAATGAGACTGGCCTATAGTAGTTACAGTATGAGACTGGCCTATAGTAGTTACAGTATGAGACTGGCCTATAGTAGTTACAGTATGAGACTGGCCTATAGTAGTTACAGAATGAGACTGGCCTATAGTAGCTACAGTATGAGACTGGCCTATAGTAGCTACAGTATGAGACTGGCCTATAGTAGCTACAGTATTTGATCACATTACGTAGCATTTTTGTGTTCAAATGTTTTCACCATAGCCTTCAGTTCCATGTTGGGGGGCCACCGATTATTTCCAATCCAGACAGTCCTTCCTGAGACATTGAATAACTCTGTGTTGTTGTTTTTGGTTGCGCTGCTTTGCTTTATCTTGGCCAGGTCGCAGTTGTAAATGAGAACTTGTTCTCAACTGGCCTACCTGGTTAAATAAAGGTGAAATATATATATATATTTTTTTAAACACAATTTAAACTTTAGTCTTGAATTATGCATACCAAGACATACCAGAGATAAGGGAGTGTTGATATTGCAAGTCAAAAATCACAAAAAACATTTTATTTTTTTTAAGCCCTCAATAACTTTTGTCAGCTTAAAGTCTGCCTGATCATCTGTTTATATCTGCCAATTTATTGGCTGTCCAGAATCCAGACGACTTGTCCCCAGAACTTCCTATACAGTCAGATCTCCTTGCGTAACATGTCGAGGCCTGCAATTAAGGATAATGAGGAGGCTTAATTAGAGATTCTGCCCAGATTCCCTGATGTTGCTATGGCAAACAAGCTGTTTTTACCATCCCTGTATAAGGGCTCACGGCCTACCCAGATGCAGAGACACGGGAGGCAGATGGTCTGAATCTTTGATATTTATTAGTTCCAAAAGGGGAAGGCAAGAGAATAGTCGTGGACAGGCAAAAGGTCAAAACCAGATAAGAGTCCAGGAGGTACAGAGTGGCAGGCAGACTGGTCAGAAAGGCGGGTACAGAGTTCAGAAAACAGGCAAGGGTCAAAAACGGGAGGACTAGCAAAAGAGAGAATAGCAAAAATCACGGGGAAAACACGCTGGTTGACTTGAAAGAGACAAGACGAACTGGCAACAGAGAGACAGGAAACACAGGGATAAATACACCAGGGATAATAAGATGAACTGGCACAGAGAGACAGGAAACACAGGGATAAATACACTGGGGAAAATAAGCGACACCTGGAGGGGGTGGAGACAATCACAAGGAACAGGTGAACCAGATCAGGGCGTAACACCCTGTAACTGTCGCTTCTGCGGAGAGATGTTTTTCTAAACTAAAACTCATAAAGAACTACCTAAGAAGCATTAGGCTCTCGGTCACCTGTGAACACCTGAGGCAGCTCCTTTCATTGGACTGGTGCTGTCATAGTCTTGATCACGGCATTCTTTCACTGATATCCCCTTAAACTATCAGTCAGTTACATTAGTTCTTTTTTAAAGGTCTGAGACACTTATTCACTCACATTCCTAATGTCCCCATGTCCAGACGGTCCCTTGTCCCTTGTCCCCTGTCCAGACTGTCCCCTGTCCAGACTGTCCCCTGTCCAGACTGTCCCTTGTCCCCTGTCCAGACTGTCCCCTGTCCAGACTGTCCCTTGGCCCCTGTCCAGATTGTCCCCTGTCCAGACTGTCCCCCGTCCCTTGTCCCCTGTCCAGACTGTCCCTTGTCCAGACTGTCCACTGTCCCATTTCCCCTGCCCAGACTGTCCCCTGCCCGGACTGTCCCCTGTCCCCTGTCCAGACTGTCCCCTGTCCCCTTTCCCCTGCCCAGACTGTCCCCTGTCCCCTTTCCCCTGCCCAGACTGTCCCCTGTCCAGACTGTCCCCTGTCCAGACTGTCCCCTGTCCAGACTGTCCCCTGTCCCTTGTCCCTTGTCCCCTGTCCAGACTGTCCCCTGTCCCCTTTCCCCTGCCCAGACTTCCCTAAATCTCAGACCATGGTTATGGCCCTGGTTAGAGGTGTTGTTTTTTCTCCAATTTATGCTTTGGCGACAAATACGAGTATAGGATTATAGCAGGTTATAGCAGGGTATCACATTATAGCAGAGTATGACATTATACAAAGTGAACTAACTAGCCCTTTAATAAAGTGAACTAACTAGCTCTTTAATAAAGTGAACTAACTAGCCCTTTAATAAATTGAACTAACTAGCCCTTTAGGTGAACTAACTAGCCCTTTAGGTGAACTAACTAGCCCTTTAGGTGAACTATCTAGCCCTTTAGTAAAGTGAACTAACTAGCCCTTTAATCAAGTGAACTAACTAGCCCTTTAGGTGAACTAACTAGCCCTTAGGTGAACTAACTAGCCCTTAAATGAAGTGAACTAACTAGCCCTTTAGGTGAACTAACTAGCCCTTAGGTGAACTAACTAGCCCTTAAATGAAGTGAACTAACTAGCCCTTTAGGTGAACTAACTAGCCCTTAGGTGAACTAACTAGCCCTTAAATGAAGTGAACTAACTAGCCCTTTAGGTGAACTAACTAGCCCTTTAGGTGAACTTTAGGGAAAATAACTAGCCTTTTAATAAACTGAACTAACTAGCCCTTTAGGTGAACTTTAGGGAAAATAACTAGCCTTTTAATAAACTGAACTAACTAGCCCTTTAGGTGAACTAACTAGCCCTTTAGGTGAACTAACTAGTCCTTTAGGGAAAATAACTAGCCTTTTAATAAACTGAACTAACTAGCCCTTTAATGTTAATCTCTCATGGACAGATGGACGTAACGAGTAGCCGACACATAGTTCTGGGTTTCTGAGATCGTCACACAACTGTATTCCATATGTGTTGTTGTATACAAGTGGTACTGTTCCGTAAGAGACAATATACACTTGTAAGGCATCATGTCTTCTGTTACTGAAGTAAACTGGATTGTTTGCTGTTAACATTACTAGCCCGTCACTCACAGGTTTCGTGAAGGCTACATGAAAATTATTATAATTAAAGCCTATATTATAATTATAGGCTTTGGTTACTGTATGTCTTTTTGCATCTAGTCTGTAAAGTGTTTTCTCATTGTTTCTCACTGTGCCATTCACATTAGAAAAGTTACAAAGGGTCATTGGAAAATGTGTTTTTCCCTCTATTTTTCTGCTAGTTCTACGATTTTTTTTATCCACGTTAGTTATCTGTCACTCATAAATAATCCGATACAATGCTACTACTGATCAGGAGTCCCTGTACATCCTCAGGGATACAGAGACATCAATGAACAACAGCATATCCCCAGGCTACTCTTTAGAAACCAGGAGTGTGTGTGTGTGTGTGAGAGAGAGAGAGAGAGAGAGAGAGAGAGAGAGAGAGAGAGAGAGAGAGAGAGAGAGAGAGAGAGAGAGAGAGAGAGAGAGAGAGAGAGAGAGAGAGAGCGTGGGAGATGGAGGGAGAGAGAGAGAAGGGGAGGGAGAGAGAGAGGAGGGGAGGAAGAGAGAGGAGGGCAGGGGGAGAGAGAGAGAGAGAGGGGAGGGGAGGGAGAAAGAGAGGAGGGGAGGGAGAGAGAGAGGAGGGGAGGGAGAGAGAGAGGAGGGGAGGGAGAGAGAGAGAGGGGAGGGGAGGGAGAAAGAGAGGAGGGGAGGGAGAGAGAGGAGGGGAGGGAGAGAGAGAGAGGAGGGGAGGGAGAGAGAGAGAGGAGGGGAGGGAGAGAGAGCACAAAAGAGAGGGAGAGTGAGAGCTAGACAGAGAGAGTATCACAAACACAAACAGAGCCCCAGGACAGCAGAACATATAAACCCAACCAAATCATGAGAAAGCAAAAAGATAACTATTTGACACACTGGAAAGAATCAACCAAAACACAGAGCAAACTAGAATGCTATCTGGCCCTAATCAGAGAGTACACAGTGGCAGAATACCTGACCACTGTGACTGATCCAAACTTAAGGAAAGCTTTGACTATGTACAGACTCAGTGAGCATAGCCTTGCTATTGAGAAAGGTCGTCGCAGGCAGACATGGCTCTCAAGAGAAGACCGGCTATGTGCACACTGCCCACAAAATGAGGTGGAAACGGAGCTGCACTTCCTAACCTCCTGCCAAATGTAAGACCATATTAGAGACACATATTTCCCACAGATCACACAAATACCGCAATGTGCAATCACTGCAGCAACATTTGTGGCCCGTTGCCAAGAGAAAAGGGCAACCAGAGGAACACAAACAACATTGTAAATACCACCAATATTTATCTGTTTATTTATCTTCCCATAATGTTCCTACTACAACTATTTACACGTTGCACTGTACACAGCTGCTAATATAACACTTGAAATATCTTTATCTATTTAAAGCTTTTTAAGTGCAATGTTTAACTTCTATTTCTACAATTTTTTTGTTAATGTTAAATTTCTTTATTTCACTTTTGTTTGTTGTTTATTTCAATTGCTTTGGCGATGTAAATGTATTTTTCCCATGCCAATAACGCCCCTTTGAATTGAATTGAGTATATTGGAGAGAGGAAGAGAGATGGAGAGAGAGCGAGAGGGAGATGCCTGCCTGCCTGAGCTCCTGTTGTTCTGCTGATGAGAGCTGTGTCCCCAGCCATCTGCTTCCAGCCCGCTGTGGGGATAGCTACCTGTCAGCCTCAATGTGCTCACTGAGCAGAAAGGGAGACATTTCTGCGGCAGAACACAAGTCTCTCTCTCTTTCTCCGTCTCTCGCTCTCTCCCTCTCTCTCCTTCCCGCTCTCCCTCCCTCCATCCCTCTGTCTCTCTCTGTCCCTCTCTCGCTCTCTCTCTCCCTCTCTCTCTCCCTCTCTCCAACCCCCCCCCCCCCCCCCCCCCCCCTCCTCCTCCTCCTCCTCCTACTCCCCCTGCCCCTCATGCCCTGTAAACTGAACATGGCAGCTGCAGATAAGACCAACGGCTGGGCCGGTCGACAGACTGACACAGAGCGACGCGAGGAGGGGCCGTTCTGGCATCAGGCATCAGGCTAGACACCTTGCCTTGGCTAAACTCCACTAGAGGACCCAGTACAGCTGCCGATGTGCCATACCTTCACTCTGAGCTAGAGTTGGCCTGTGAAAGCTCTGCAGACTGACCACAGACAGGCTTCCTTGGAATCACCTCTGCAGACTGACCACAGACAGGCTTCCTTGGAATCACCTCTGCAGACTGACCACAGACAGGCTTCCTTGGAATCACCTCTGCACACTGACCACAGACAGGCTTCCTTGGAATCACCTCTGCAGTATGAACACAAGCAGGCTTCCTTGGAATTGACTAAACAAAACTCATTATTAACAGGTATCACCTGTCCTGTCCCTGCTAGACTGATAACTCTCCCCACACAACAGGTATCACCTGTCCTGTCCCTTCTAGACTGATAACTCTCCCTACACAACAGGTATCACCTGTACTGTCCCTGCTAGA
>NC_092105.1:5610966-5636025 GCF_045679555.1 Salvelinus alpinus | reverse complement strand
TCTCCCTACACAACAGGTATCACCTGTACTGTCCCTGCTAGACCGATAACTCTCCCTACACAACAGGTATCACCTGTACTGTCCCTGCTATACCGATAACTCTCCCCACACAACAGGTATCACCTGTACTGTCCCTGCTAGACCGATAACTCTCCCTACACAACAGGTATCACCTGTACTGTCCCTGCTGGACTGATAACTCTCCCTACACAACAGGTATCACCTGTACTGTCCCTGCTAGACCGATAACTCTCCCTATACAACAGGTATCACCTGTACTGTCCCTGCTATACCGATAACTCTCCCCACACAACAGGTATCACCTGTACTGTCCCTGTTAGACTGATAACTCTCCCCACTCAACAGGTATCACCTGTACTGTCCCTGCTAGACCGATAACTCTCCCCACACAACAGGTATCACCTGTACTGTCCCTGCTAGACCGATAACTCTCCCTACACAACAGGTATCACCCGTACTGTCCCTGCTAGACCTATAACTCTCCCCACACAACAGGTATCACCTGTACTGTCCCTGCTAGACCTATAACTCTCCCCACACAACAGGTATCACCTGTACTGTCCCTGCTAGACCGATAACTCTCCCTACACAACAGGTATCACCTGTACTGTCCCTGCTAGACCGATAACTCTCCCCACACAACAGGTATCACCTGTACTGTCCCTGCTAGACTGATAACTCTCCCTACACAACAGGTATCACCTGTACTGTCCCTGCTAGACTGATAACTCTCCCCACACAACAGGTATCACCTGTACTGTCCCTGCTAGACCGATAACTCTCCCCACACAACAGGTATCACCTGTACTGTCCCTGCTAGACTGATAACTCTCCCCACACAACAGGTATCACCTGTACTGTCCCTGCTAGACTGATAACTCTCCCTACACAACAGGTATCACCTGTACTGTCCCTGCTAGACCGATAACTCTCCCCACACAACAGGTATCACCTGTACTGTCCCTGCTAGACCGATAACTCTCCCCACACAACAGGTATCACCTGTACTGTCCCTGCTAGACTGATAACTCTCCCTACACAACAGGTATCACCTGTACTGTCCCTGCTAGACCGATAACTCTTGCTACACAACAGGGGAGAAAGTAACAAGTTGTTTATGTTGTTGATGTTTTTATCTTACAAGAAATATATAAATTCAGCAAAAAAATGTCTTCTCACTGTCAACTGCGTTTATTTTCAGTAAACTTAACATGTGTACATTTTTGTATGAACATAACAAGATTCAACAACTGAGACATAAACTGAACAAGTTCCACAGATATGTGACTAACAGAAATTGAATAATGTGTCCCTGAACAAAGGGGAGGTCAAAATCAAAAGTAACAGTCAGTATCTGGTGTGGCCACCAGCTGCATTAAGTACTGCAGTGCATCTCCTCCTCATGGACTGCACCAGATATCTGTTAGCTAAACTGAGTAATGAATAAATTGGCAACATTTCTTTAAATTGACAATTCTGTTAACTGTCTTGTGCAAGTTTTACATTGACACAATACTTGTTAGGCCTTATATTAAAGAACATAAATGGTTAAAGAAAAGTGTGATAAATAAAAACATATACCAATTTCATTTAAGGACCAAAAAACTTACAGCTGTGCCATATAAATTGCAAAATAGTTGGGAAGAGATTTTCGATGTACCCATTCCATGGCACATGGTTTATGAATTGATACGCAAAACAACGCCGGATTCAAAACTTCGAATTTTCAATTTAAATTATTGTACAAAATTCTTTCAACTAATAGAATGTTATATATATGGGGGATACAATCTTCTCAGCTCTGTAGATTCTGCTGTGAGGAGGCAGAGTCATTAGACCATTTATTTTGGTATTGTCCGCATGTAGCTCGTTTTTGGTCACAGGTCCAGGAATGGTTGAAGAATTGCAACATTTGCGTAGAACTAACGCTACAGATAGCAATACTGGGGGATTTGAAAAGCCATAGTCAATCAATCAATAATATAATAATTATTTTAGCAAAAATGTTTATTTTTAATTTACAATCCGTGGAAGCTATGAGAATAGGAAGATTCAAATCTTTTGTGAAGCATCACAGCACAGCTGAAAAATATATGGCAAATAAAAATCCGAAATGGATGATGTTGGAAGATAGATGGGAAAGGTTGAGTGGAGCTGAAGGGTGGGACTAATAACAAGATAAACAATGTAGGGCATACGGGATCTGTGAAATGTGTATAGGTGCGGAGCTATTGTGAAATAGCACAGTTACAAGTGGAAATCAAACTGGATGGACAACAGAAATAGAGGAAGAACTAAGAACAAACAAGAGAGAACTATTATAAAGTAGACTGTGTCTGTAAATGTGTATAAGATGTATAAATTGAAGGTAAAAACAGAAATGTTTATCAGTTTACTCCAATTGGGGGATCGGTGGTAGGGTTTGCAGGGAATAATAATAAAGGTATACTCTTTTAAAAAAAGTATGTATGTCTATGTAGGTATGTGTATGTATATATGTGTATATGTATGCATACGTGAATGGATATATATATTTACCCCAAAAAATATGGGGGATTGGAAATGATGCAGACAATTACATTGGAGGCAACATTCTTTCCGCAATATTAAGCTGATCCACCCCCCTAAAAAAAAATAAAAAAAATAAAAAATAAATACTTGTTAGTAAAGGTGTCAGCGAAAGATGATGTGCAGGAGCTTGCAGGGATTTGTAGTCTTGCACGATGTCTACTTTGATGCTAATGAGCATTTTCAAATCTGATAGTATATACAGCCGAATATATTGATAAAAGTGACCTTTGTCCGAGAGAGATTTACATGGCTATCGAAACGTCATGCCAGGGTTAGCCTACATGAAACACAGCCCTTATTTTAAGTGTTTCTAAAATGGGGGAAAATGAATGGTGGGAAACTATTGGAACCATTTTCCTGTTTGACCGCTAAGTTTTATGGGTATTACGACACCTCCACTGTGGGGCTCTATTTTGTTCAGACACATACAAATATTCCATGATGGGACAAATATGAATCTATATTAACGTGCAATTAGAAATATTGTTGAGGGGAGGGAAACTATTTATTTACTGTAGGCTTTTAAGTTTCTAACCCTGTCTTTGCTACTACTTAAACGTAAATGACTACGCTAGGTCGTCATTGTAAAATAAGAATGTGTTCTTAATAACTAACTTGCCTAGCTAAATAAAGGTAAATAAAAATTATATTTTAAATGACTACGCTAACGCCTCGATCCCACCGACCGTGAATTACATTTTGGCAAACCAGACGCACATTCATTTCTAATGGAACGCTGCTAATGCCTTAGAGCGTGGAGTGGCAGAGGCAGTTGTCGTGCGTTCTGTGTGATGCATAAATTGGATTTCTAGAAACGTATGCATCAAACTGTATGTGTTAAAAACGGTTTGACATAAATAGTAGCAGAAATTGAATGTTGTTTCACTTTTTTTGTTGCACACATAACCAAATGACTCTGCGTCACAAATTTAGCGCCTTTCCGCACTATTGGTGTGATCAAGGCGTAACAGCGTACACCCCGTTACCTTCTGCCCACTTTGCGGTGTATGCATGTGCTACTATTCAACTGACAGTATCTGCTGTGGTTAACCCGATTTGCTAAAAAATAGCAACAACATCACGTTTAATTAGCTGCGGTTGGATTCATTTCTTTAACATTTTAAACCGACATGCCTCTGAAGAAATCTGGCCGGGCATCAGGGGCAGCAGGTAGTAAGAAGACCCAAGAGAAGAAGAAGGAAAATATTATTGAGGTAAGAAGTGAGGATCAGGGTTAAAGCTACCGTTAGCTAGTTGTTATGCAACAACTGCTAGCTGGCTCTCTTGTATTGCCATCTGTCTAGATACCAGCTAGTTAGCTAGCTAGCTACATGTTTATTAATTAACGCCAAAAACAGTTAGCTGACCATCACTGTTGTTCAGGAGGCAGATCATACTGGTTGATTGATCGTGTTGTCCTGAGACATGACTGAATCTTTTGGGAGTCATCTTGGGAGTCAATGTGTCAGGTAGTTAGCCTAAATATGACCAGTCTGCTGATTGTACATTCACCAGGACAAGACATTTGGACTGAAGAACAAGAAAGGAGCCAAGCACTAGAAGTTCATCAAAACTGTAATTCATCACGTCAAGCATGGACAGCAGAACGCACGACAGGTGGGAACACTAGCTAGCTACCTTTACTTGGCCTAACGACAGTGGCTTGCGAAAGTATTCACCCCCGTTGGCATATTTGGGGGGGGTTGTATCATTTGATTTACTGGGCTTTGACTAGGCCATTCCAAGACATTTAAATGTTTCCCCTTAAACCACTCAAGTGTTGCTTTAGCAGTATGCTTAGAGGGTCATTGTCCTGCTGGAAGGTGAACCTCCATCCCAGTCTCAAATCTCTGGAAGACTGAAACAGGTTTCCCGCATGAATTTCCCTGTATTTAGCACCATCCATCATTCCTTCAATTCTGACCAGTTTCCCAGTCCCTGCCGATGAAAAACATTCCCACAGCATGATGCTGCCACCACCATGCTTCACTTTGGGGATGGTGTTCTCGGGGTGATGGGAGGTGTTAGGTTTGCACAAGACATAGCGTTTTCCTTGATGGCCAAAAAGCTCAATTTTAGTAACATCTGACCAGAGTACCTTTTTCCATATGTTTGGGGAGTCTCCCACGTGCCTTTAAAAAATAAATAATAATAATAATAATGGCTTTTTTCTGGCCACTCTTCCGTAAAGCCCAGCTCTGTGGAGTGTACAGCTTAAAGTGGTCCTATGGTCAGATACTCCATCTCCGCTGTGGAGCTTTGCAGCTCCTTCAGGGTTGTCTTTGGTCTCTTTGTTGCCTCTCTAATTAATGCCCTCCTTACCTGGTCTGTGAGTTTTGGTGGGCAGCCCTCTCTTGGCAGGTTTGTTGTGGTGCCATATTCTTTAAATTTTTTAATAATGGATTTAATTGTGATCCGTGGGATATTCAAAGTTTCAGGTATTTTTTATAACCCAACCCTGATCTGTACTTCTCCACAACTTTGCCCCTGACCTGTTGCGCTTGCTTGGTGGTGTTGCAGAGACTGAGGCCTTTCAGAACAGGTGTATATATACTGAGATCATGTGACAGATCATGTGACACTTAGATTGCACACAGGTGGACTTTATTTAATCAATTATGTGACTTCTGAAGGTAATTAGTTGCACCAGATCTTATTTAGGAGCGTCTTAGCAAAGGGGGTGAATACATATGCACGCAACACTTTTCAGTTATTATTTTTTTAAACAAGTTATTTTCTTAATTTCACTTTACCAATTTGAACTATTTTTGTGTATGTTTATTACATGGAATCCAAATAAAAATCCATTTAAATTCCAGGTTGTAATGCAACAAAATAGGAAAAAACACCAAGGGGGATGAATACTTTCGCAAGGCACTGTAGCTCCTTCCCCCGTCCCCAATATTACTTTTGGTGTGACTGAACCTTTGTGTCCCAACCTACAAAGTTGGGACACTTTGTGTGTCTGTGCGGGATGTTATCAGGTCGCAGCTGCTGAAGGAGATAAGAAGAAGGAGCTGGAAGAGTTGAATGAGCTTTTCAAGCCTGTTGTGGCTGCACAGAAAGTCGCCGAAAGATACTGGGACTATTTATGATGGAGTGATAGAATTCTTGGCAGTGTTTTAAAAAAAGGCTCTAATAGGCCTACATTATTTTCAAATTGTTCCTCACACCCCTCCATACCCTAGTTGTAAAACGACATAACTGCCTCTCATTCTCTTAAAGTCAATGGTACATCATTGAAGTTAGATTGAAAAGGGGATAGCTTGTCCAACTGAATGTATTCTACATTTAACCTGAATCAGAGAGGTGCGGGGGGGGGCTGCCATAATTGACATCGGCGCCCTGTGGAACAGTGGGTTAACTGGCTTGTTCAGGAGCAGAACAGCATCAGTTTTACCTTGTCAGCTCGGGGATTCGATCCAGCAACCTTCCGGTTACTGGCCCAACGCTCTAACCACTAGGCTACCTTCCGGTTACTGGCCCAACGCTCTAACCACTAGGCTACCTTCCGGTTACTGGCCCAACGCTCTAACCACAAGGCTACCTTCCGGTTACTGGCCCAACGCTCTAACCACTAGGCTACCTTCCGGTTACTGGCCCAACGCTCTAACCACTAGGCTACCTTCCGGTTACTGGCCCAACGCTCTAACCACTAGGCTACCTTCCGGTTACTGGCCCAACGCTCTAACCACTAGGCTACCTTCCGGTTACTGGCCCAACGCTCTAACCACTAGGCTACCTTCCGGTTACTGGCCCAACGCTCTAACCACTAGGCTACCTTCCGGTTACTGGCCCAACGCTCTAACCACTAGGCTACCTTCCGGTTACTGGCCCAACGCTCTAACCACTAGGCTACCTTCCGGTTACTGGCCCAACGCTCTAACCACTAGGCTACCTTCCGGTTACTGGCCCAACGCTCTAACCACTAGGCTACCTTCCGGTTACTGGCCCAACGCTCTAACCACTAGGCTACCTTCCGGTTACTGGCCCAACGCTCTAACCACTAGGCTACCTTCCGGTTACTGGCCCAACGCTCTAACCACAAGGCTACCTTCCGGTTACTGGCCCAACGCTCTAACCACTAGGCTACCTTCCGGTTACTGGCCCAACGCTCTAACCACTAGGCTACCTTCCGGTTACTGGCCCAACGCTCTAACCACTAGGCTACCTTCCGGTTACTGGCCCAACGCTCTAACCACTAGGCTACCTTCCGGTTACTGGCCCAACGCTCTAACCACAAGGCTGCCTGAGGTTCCTTGAGAAAGGCTACAGTATATTACACCCATTTATTATTATTATTATTATTATTTCATTTCCTCTCCCCTTGTCTCCTAATTCTTCTTCCCCTTGTCTCCTAATTCTTCTTCCCCTTGTCTCCTAATTATTCTTCCCCTTGTCTCCTAATTCTTCTTCCCCTTGTCTCCTAATTCTTCTCCCCTTGTCTCCTAATTCTTCTTCCCCATGTCTCCTAATTCTTCTTCCCCTTGTCTCCTAATTCTTCTTCCCCATGTCTCCTAATTCTTCTTCCCCATGTCTCCTAATTCTTCTTCCCCATGTCTCCTAATTCTTCTTCCCCATGTCTCCTAATTCTTCTTCCCCTTGTCTCCTAATTCTTCCTCCCCTTGTCTCCTAATTATTTTTCCCCATTGTCTCCTAATTCTTGTTGTCAGGTATGGATCCCAAATCTGTGCTTTGTGTTTTCTTCAAGCGAGACCAGTGTACCGAGGGAGATAAGTGTAAGTTCTCCCACGACCTGACTCTCGAGAGGAAGTGTGAAAAGCGCAGTCTGTATGTCGATGGCAGAGATGAAGACCTGGGGAAAAAGGTAAGCGTGTTGTCTCTATGATTACAGTTTATAGGCTTGTTGACGCCGTTTTGTAGCCTAACTTTCATTTGTAAATGATGTTATAAACTATGCATATATCATCAGGTTTGTGATGTGACATGCTGCCCACCACAGTGTCAGGGAATGAACTTATCTGCACTTTGATGATTGTTCGTTGTGATGCGACATGTATGTATTTTCAATCTGTTATAGACTCCATGGACAACTGGGATGAGAAGAAGCTTGAGGAAGTCGTCAACAAGAAACACGGAGAGGCAGAGATGAAGAAAGCCAAAACTCAACAAACTCAGATTGTACGTATCAACAAACAAATTACTGGAAGGCTAAATATTGTAACAATGCTTGTTACAAGCTTGTTGTTACATGGTTGTTACATGGTTGTTGTTACATGCTTGTTGTTACATGGTTGTTACATGGTTGTTACATGCTTGTTGTTACATGGTTGTTACATGCTTGTTGTTACATGCTTGTTGTTACATGCTTGTTGTTACATGCTTGTTGTTACATGCTTGTTGTTACATGCTCGTTGTTACATGCTCGTTGTTACATGGTTGTTACATGGTTGTTACATGCTTGTTGTTACATGCTTGTTGTTACATGGTTGTTACATGGTTGTTGTTACATGCTTGTTACATGCTTGTTGTTACATGCTTGTTACATGCTTGTTGTTACATGCTTGTTAGTCCATAGAATGACCTGTAGGATCTCTGTTAACCTACATATTGTTACATGTTACCTATTACAATGCGTGTTACATATTGTAACTAACAGCGTTTGTTATTGTTCCAATGCTTTGCTCTTCTACGAGGTGGACTGAAGTGATGTTTTCTCCCATAGGTTTGTAAGTACTTCCTGGATGCCATAGAGAACAACAAGTATGGTTGGTTCTGGGTCTGTCCCGGGGGAGGAGACAGCTGTATGTACCGCCATGCTCTTCCTGCCGGGTTCGTCCTCAGGAAGGACAAGACGAAAGAAGAGAATCTGGAGGAAGAGATCTCACTGGAGGAGCTGATCGAGAATGAGGTAGGTTGATCATTCCCATAGAAACATAATCTATGTCATTCTATGTCTAGGATCATTCCTAATGTACTAGAGTGGTGAAACATAATCTATGTCATTCTATGTCTAGGATCATTCCTAATGTACTAGAGTGGTGAAACATAATCTATGTCATTCTATGTCTAGGATCATTCCTAATGTACTAGAGTGGTGAAACATAATCTATGTCATTCTATGTCTAGGATCATTCCTAATGTACTAGAGTGGTGAAACATAATCTATGTCATTCTATGTCTAGGATCATTGCTAATGTACTGGAGTTGTGAAACATAATCTATGTCATTCTATGTCTAGGATCATTCCTAATGTACTGGAGTTGTGAAACATAATCTATGTCATTCTATGTCTAGGATCATTCCTAATGTACTAGAGTTGTGAAACATAATCTATGTCATTCTATGTCTAGGATCATTCCTAATGTACGAGAGTTGTGAAACATAATCTATGTCATTCTATGTCTAGGATCATTACTAATGTACTAGAGCTGTGAAACATAATCTATGTCATTCTATGTCTAGGATCATTCCTAATGTACTGGAGTTGTGAAACATAATCTGTCATTCTGTCTAGGATCATTCCTAATGTACTAGAGTTTTGAAGTAAATGTTGGTAATAAGACTTTATGACCATGTTTCCTTTTAGAAATGTTTACAACAACAAAAAAATGTCATATGTATTTATTCATAGTCTCTAAATGGTGTATTAATGGCTATTTGTTACCAAAATGTCTGTGACAAAAAACACTTAACATTGTTTTAATCATCTATATTTGCAGCGATCAGCCCTGGGTCCAAACGTCACCCGTATCACTCTGGAGACGTTCCTAGCCTGGAAGAAGAGGAAGAGACAGGAGAGGATCGCTAAGGATGAGCAGGACTTGGAGAGGAAGAGGGCTGATTTCTCAGCAGGCAGGTCACTGGGCGTGAGTTGCTACTAGGTTAATCGTTATTGTTATTTGAGATAGGAGCAATAATAAGTCTGGTACAGAAACCTTGAGTATATCTAGCAGACGTCATTGGTTTCTGGGTCTCTGTTTTGAGCTCATGTTGATCCAGGTATTTGTAATGTATTGGTAAATACAGTATTTACGTGCCCTCTGTATAGCCTGGGAGGAAGGACAATATTTAAATATACACTGAAGCACATGAGCCACCTCTTCTCCTACCACCGGGTGGTGACAAAACCCCTTGAATGAAATGTCCTGCCCTGAACATTGTCCTATACACTGAGTGTACAAAAAATTAAGAACACCTGCTCCTTCCATGGCATGGACTGAGCAGGTGAAAGCTATGATCTCTTATTAATGTCACCTGTTAAATCCACTTCAATCAGTGTAGATAAAGGGGAGGAGCCTTGAGACATGGATTGTGTATGTGTGCCATTCAGAGTGAATGGGCAAGACAAAATATTTAAGTGCCTTTGAACGGGGTATGGTAGTAGGTGCCAGGCGCACCGGCTTTTAAGGCTAAACAAGCCAAATTGACACAACTGTGGGAAGCATTGGAGTCAACATGGGGACAGCATCCCTGTGGAACGCTTTCGACACCTTGTAGAGTCCATGCCCCAACGAATTGAGGCTGTTCTAAGGGAAAAAGGGGGTGCAACCCATTATTAGCACGGTATTCCTAATGTTTTGTCCAGTCAGTGTATATGGTGTGAAAACGTCTCTCTCTTCCAGGTGAGTGGTCGTGAAGGGTTTTGAGTTCCGCCCCGACCTGGTTGATGACGATGATGAAGAGGCAGATGATACCAAAGGCGACGATGGTGATGAGGTAAATTTTACTGTTAGATGGGATAACAGATTAAATTAAATAACAAAGTTATAATTTAATGAAGTGTAATGTCACTTTGACAATAGATATGTATTATATGTAGTTCTACAACTCTTAGGACTTCCTTGTTTGTTTTCTGTCCTGAATGGTCACTTGGTTTTAATAGGTAGATTAGTATCATATATAGAACACTAATACATCTAATATTTAAGTCTATGCTTCTCTGACAGGTAGTGGATGCTGAAGACTTCCTGGACATTGATGTGGCCAGGTTTATTCCTAAAGAGGTGGATCACGCCGGGATCACAGTGGCGTCAGGAGACCGGTTCGCTGCCAGACCTCGGCACTGCCTGGCTTGTCTAACTGTTTCTACAGGATGTCTGTCCGTCTCCTTGTCTAACTGTTTCTACAGGATGTCTGTCCGTCTCCTTGTCTAACTGTTTCTACAGGATGTCTGTCCGTCTCCTTGTCTAACTGTTTCTACAGGATGTCTGTCCGTCTCCTTGTCTAACTGTTTCTACAGGATGTCTGTCCGTCTCCTTGTCTAACTGTTTCTACAGGATGTCTGTCCGTCTCCTTGTCTAACTGTTTCTACAGGATGTCTGTCCGTCTCCTTGTCTAACTGTTTCTACAGGATGTCTGTCCGTCTCCTTGTCTAACTGTTTCTACAGGATGTCTGTCCGTCTCCTTGTCTAACTGTTTCTACAGGATGTCTGTCCGTCTCCTTGTCTAACTGTTTCTACAGGATGTCTGTCCGTCTCCTTGTCTAACTGTTTCTACAGGATGTCTGTCCGTCTCCTTGTCTAACTGTTTCTACAGGATGTCTGTCCGTCTCCTTGTCTAACTGTTTCTACAGGATGTCTGTCCGTCTCCTTGTCTAACTGTTTCTACAGGATGTCTGTCCGTCTCCTTGTCTAACTGTTTCTACAGGATGTCTGTCCGTCTCCTTGTCTAACTGTTTCTACAGGATGTCTGTCCGTCTCCTTGTCTAACTGTTTCTACAGGATGTCTGTCCGTCTCCTTGTCTAACTGTTTCTACAGGATGTCTGTCCGTCTCCTTGTCTAACTGTTTCTACAGGATGTCTGTCCGTCTCCTTGTCTAACTGTTTCTACAGGATGTCTGTCCGTCTCCTTGTCTAACTGTTTCTACAGGATGTCTGTCCGTCTCCTTGTCTAACTGTTTCTACAGGATGTCTGTCCGTCTCCTTGTCTAACTGTTTCTACAGGATGTCTGTCCGTCTCCTTGTCTAACTGTTTCTACAGGATGTCTGTCCGTCTCCTTGTCTAACTGTTTCTACAGGATGTCTGTCCGTCTCCTTGTCTAACTGTTTCTACAGGATGTCTGTCCGTCTCCTTGTCTAACTGTTTCTACAGGATGTCTGTCCGTCTCCTTGTCTAACTGTTTCTACAGGATGTCTGTCCGTCCCGACACGTTGATAACCTTCACTTCTGTTGCTTTTTTCACAGGATGTCTGTCCGTCCAAAAGTTTCCATCAAAGAAACTGTTCTGCTCATTTCCTGTTGTAATCATTTTATCTGACCAGGCATAGTCAGGTGGGGCGGTGGGGGGGGTTCTGCTGGTTTCAATGATCACTTCATCCACTGATATTGTTGGCACGTGGCCTGGGGTCTGTTCAGGAGAGTGCAACGTTACAGAACTTTCAGATAGAAATGTATAGTATAGATCATGTTTTAAATAGGGGACTGTCAACGTTTATTTTTTGGACCGTTTCACATCGCTGAATAAATCCCTCTGCTGCTCTTCTCCTCCATGCAGACAAACTGAGTGAGGCTTGTGGTGGAGAGGTGGAGGAGGACGGAGTGGACGGAGAGGGGAACACGGAGGAGGACACGGAGGATGTCCCTGTAGACGAGAACCTGTTCACTGGAGATGACCTGGACGAGGTAGAGGAGGAGCTCGACACGCTGGATCTGGACCAATAAGACAAGGGCTGAATTTAACTGAATCGGCTCGTTTTGAATTGAATCAAATAGAAATCGGCTCATTTGATTTGAACACAACTTATTTGTGTTGAATTGTCCCTTGAGTTTGGGCGGCTCATTCCATGGACAACAGTACAAAAGGCTTAAAAGTGAATGATGATGTTCCACAATAACAATAACAACCTCGTCATGGGAATCTCACAGGCCTCTTTGTTCCTCAGCCTGTCATCCAAAAGACAAAGATCCTTTCTCCAGCAGAACTATCAGAGGAGTGGCAACTTTACAAACTCTGTTTTCCTCCTTTTACAAATGAATGTTTGTTTTTTATAAATGCGTCTGACTGTCTGCCACTCAGAAATCCCAGTTAATAACAGGAGCTTGTCATTCTTATTTCATGTGCTGATCTGCCATGTCTTTTCCTTCATACGGCTTTAATTTAAACCTGATCAGAAGTCAGTGTGAATGTTTTTCTAAATTAAATATTTATTGGGGTTGGTTATATTGATTTTGAGTATTTTTATTTATTTATGTAAAGCAAGGTATTTTACTCCTTGTGATTTTGATTCGATGTTAATAAGTTGTAATCATGGCCTAAATAGTTGACTAAGTGTTTTATAAATACTGGCTTTTCTAACAGCTTTATTTAAATGTAGCACTATTTATCTGGAGTTATTGGGTTAATACTGAATTTCCTCCCCTTTTAAATGTGTCTTTGTCATTCATGCTTATTTAGAAAATACAAAGAAAGGTTACAGAGATATCATTGGGACTTCACACATTAATTATGTTTAAATGAATTTGCATTTCTGTATCAGGATAGGAATGTATAGGACGTGTGTGTATATATATATATGGTGAATGAATATGTAGAGGATTCTAGAAGACATATTGAAAGACAGACAGGGGAATGGGTAAAACGGGTTCTAGTAGACATAGTGACAGACAGGGGAATGGGTAAAACGGGTTCTAGAAGACATAGTGAAAGACAGACGGGAATGAATGGGTAAAACGGGTTCTAGAAGACATAGTGACAGACAGAGGAATGGGTAAAACGGGTTCTAGTAGACATAGTGACAGACAGGGGAATGGGTAAAACGGGTTCTAGAAGACATAGTGACAGACAGGGGAATGGGTAAAACGGGTTCTAGAAGACATAGTGAAAGACAGACAGGGGAATGGGTAAAACGGGTTCTAGTAGACATAGTGACAGACAGACAGAGGAATGGGTAAAACGGGTTCTAGTAGACATAGTGACAGACAGACAGGGGAATGGGTAAAACGGGTTCTAGTAGACATAGTGACAGACAGACAGGGGAATGGGTAAAACGGGTTTTAGTACACATAGTGACAGACAGACAGACAGGGGAATGGGTAAAACGGGTTTTAGTACACATAGTGACAGACAGACAGGGGAATGGGTAAAACGGATTCTAGAAGACATAGTGAAAGACAGACAGGGGAATGGGTAAAACGGGTTCTAGAAGACAGTGACAGACAGGGGAATGGGTAAAACGGGTTCTAGAAGACATACTGAAAGACAGACAGGAGAATGGGTAAAACGGGTTCTAGAAGACATAGTGAAAGACGGACAGGGGAATGGGTAAAACGGGTTCTAGAAGACATAGTGAAAGACAGGTAGGGGAATAGGTAAAACGGGTTCTAGAAGACATAGTGAGAGACAGGGGAATGGGTAAAACGGGTTCTAGAAGACATAGTGAAAGACAGACAGGGGAATGGGTAAAACGGGTTCTAGAAGACATAGTGAAAGACAGGCAGGGGAATAGGTAAAACGGGTTCTAGAAGACATAGTGAGAGACAGGGGAATGGGTAAAACGGGTTCTAGAAGACATAGTGAAAGACAGACAGGGGAATGGGTAAAACGGGTTCTAGAAGACATAGTGAAAGACAGACAGGGGAATGGGTAAAACGGGTTCTAGAAGACATAGTGACAGACGGACAGGGGAATGGGTAAAACGGGTTCTAGTAGACATAGTGACAGACAGGGGAATGGGTAAAACGGGTTCTAGTAGACATAGTGACAGACAGGGGAATGAATGGGTAAAACGGGTTCTAGTAGACATAGTGACAGACAGGGGAATGGGTAAAACGGGTTCTAGAAAACATAGTGAAAGACAGACAGGGGAATGGGTAAAACGGGTTCTAGTAGACATAGTGACAGACAGGGGAATTAATGGGTAAAACGGGTTCTAGTAGACATAGTGACAGACAGGGGAATGGGTAAAACGGGTTCTAGAAGACATAGTGAAAGACAGACAGGGGAATGGGTAAAACGGGTTCTAGTAGACATAGTGACAGACAGGGGAATGAATGGGTCAAACGGGTTCTAGTAGACATAGTGACAGACAGGGGAATGGGTAAAACGGGTTCCAGAAGACATAGTGAAAGACAGACAGGGGAATGGGTAAAACGGGTTCTAGAAGACATAGTGACAGACGGACAGGGGAATGGGTAAAACGGGTTCTTGAAGACATAGTGAAAGACGGACAGGGGAATGGGTAAAACGGGTTCTAGAAGACATAGTGAAAGGCAGGCAGGGGAATGGGTAAAACGGGTTCTAGAAGACATAGTGACAGACAGGGGAATGGGTAAAACGGGTTCTAGAAGACATAGTGACAGACAGGGGAATGGATAAAACGGGTTATAGAAGACATAGTGACAGACAGGGGAATGGGTAAAACGGATTCTAGAAGACATTGTGAAAGACAGACAGGGGAATAGGTAATACGGGTTCTAGAAGACAGTGACAGACAGGGGAATGGGTAAAACGGGTTCTAGAAGACATACTGAAAGACAGACAGGGGAATGGGTAAAACGGGTTCTAGAAGACATAGTGACAGACAGGCAGGGGAATGGGTAAAACGGGTTCTAGAATACATAGTGACAGACAGGGGAATGGGTAAAACGGGTTCTAGAAGACATAGTGAAAGACAGACAGGGGAATGGGTAAAACGGGTTCTAGAAGACATAGTGAAAGACAGACAGGTGAATGGGTAAAACGGGTTCTAGAAGACATAGTGACAGACGGACAGGGGAATGGGTAAAACGGGTTCTAGTAGACATAGTGACAGACAGGGGAATGGGTAAAACGGGTTCTAGTAGACATAGTGACAGACAGGGGAATGAATGGGTAAAACGGGTTCTAGTAGACATAGTGACAGACAGGGGAATGGGTCAAACGGGTTCTAGAAGACATAGTGAAAGACAGACAGGGGAATGGGTAAAACGGGTTCTAGTAGACATAGTGACAGACAGGGGAATGAATGGGTAAAACGGGTTCTAGTAGACATAGTGACAGACAGAGGAATGGGTAAAACGGGTTCTAGAAGACATAGTGAAAGACAGACAGGGGAATAGGTAAAACGGGTTCTAGTAGACATAGTGACAGACAGGGGAATGAATGGGTCAAACGGGTTCTAGTAGACATAGTGACAGACAGGGGAATGGGTAAAACGGGTTCCAGAAGACATAGTGAAAGACAGACAGGGGAATGGGTAAAACGGGTTCTAGAAGACATAGTGACAGACGGACAGGGGAATGGGTAAAACGGGTTCTTGAAGACATAGTGAAAGACGGACAGGGGAATGGGTAAAACGGGTTCTAGAAGACATAGTGAAAGGCAGGCAGGGGAATGGGTAAAACGGGTTCTAGAAGACATAGTGACAGACAGGGGAATGGGTAAAACGGGTTCTAGAAGACATAGTGACAGACAGGGGAATGGATAAAACGGGTTATAGAAGACATAGTGACAGACAGGGGAATGGGTAAAACGGATTCTAGAAGACATTGTGAAAGGGCTTGGCATCATTACCCCTGGCATCTATACTATTGTAGGGCTTGGCATCATTACCCCTGGCATCTATACTATAGTAGGGCTTGGCATCATTACCCCTGGCATCAATACTATAGTAGGGCTTGGCATCATTACCCCTGGCATCTATACTATAGTAGGGCTTGGCATCATTACCCCTGGCATCTATACTATAGTAGGGCTTGGCATCATTACCCCTGGCATCTATACTATAGTAGGGCTTGGCATCATTACCCCTGGCATCTATACTATAGTAGGGCTTGGCATCATTACCCCTGGCATCTATACTATAGTAGGGCTTGGCATCATTACCCCTGGCATCTATACTATAGTAGGGCTTGGCATCATTACCCCTGGCATCTATAGTAGGGCTTGGCATCATTACCCCTGGCATCTATAGTAGGGCTTGACATCATTACCCCTGGCATCTATAGTAGGGCTTGGCATCATTACCCCTGGCATCTATAGTAGGGCTTGACATCATTACCCCTGGCATCTATAGTAGGGCTTGGCATCATTACCCCTGGCATCTATACTATAGTAGGGCTTGACATCATTACCCCTGGCATCTATACTATAGTAGGGCTTGGCATCATTACCCCTGGCATCTATACTATAGTAGGGCTTGGCATCATTACCCCTGGCATTCATCCTATGATCCTGTAATAATGCCCTTTGAAATTGGCAGTTCACTTGTCTTTTGTCATTAGGAAATGTGCCCATGTAGTCAGTCCAAGTCCAGCACAATCATTGGCCCGTGCCGCGAATGGCACCTCATTGCTTATATAGTGTACTACTTTTGACCAGAGTCCTATTTCTGACCAGGGCCCATAGGCCTCTTGTCTAAAGTAGTGCACTTCATAGGGAATAGGGTGCCATATGAGACGCTACCCATGGAAGGGATTCATGCTGAGTCACATGGTCAGATAAACTCCACAGCCACATGCATGACTGGCCTGGGCCACAATACAAAGGACAGATTGTCTCTTCAATGAAAAGGAAAAGCCCACGCTCATTTTAATGTGTAAATACTGTCATCGTTGACGGGGCTGAGGCTCAGTCAGTCATGCTGCCTGCAACAATATTTTCAGGGAATAATAAATCTTTCTAGATTACAACTGGACATTCTACCTGTCCCAGACCTGCTGTTTTTAACTCTCTAGAGTTAACACTCGGTAGAGATACTCTCAATGATCGGCTATGGAAAGCCAACTGACATTTACTCCTGAGGTGCAGACTTGCTGCACCCTCGACAACTACTGTGATTATTATTATTTGACCATGCTGGTCATTTATGAACATTTGAACATCTTGGCCAGGTTCTGTTATAATCTCCACCCGGCACAGCCAGAAGAGTACTTGCCACCCCTCATAGCCTGGTTCCTCTCTAGGTTTCTTCCTAGGTTTTGGCCTTTCTAGGGAGTTTTTCCTAGCCACCGTCCTTCTACACCTGCATTGCTTGCTGTTTGGGGTTTTAGGCTGGGTTTCTGTACAGCACTTTGAGATATCAGCTGATGTAAGAAGGGCTTTATAAATACATTTGATTTGAAATTTGATTTGATTTTAACTCATTTAGCATTTGTAGTCTTTTTTATTTTTTAAACATTTCCTGTATGTAATAACTTCACGACAAACTACATGCTGCACATTAAACCACAGAGACTTAAATCTATATCATCTAGAGGAAAAGCTCTGACAAAATTCTCAAAATCTCCTTTCTGCTATTCATCAATAACTTTGTGTCCTTTAAGTTATCATTACCTCATAGAGTGTGTATGTTAGACAGTTAAAATGTCTGTTAAATGTTTTCCCGAAAGACAGGACTGTAATTCAATCATCTATTAAAGCAGAGGGCAGTGTCTGCCAAAACACAACATATAAAATCAGTCAACATTCCTTTATACCTCCCCTCCGTCTTTCCTGACCTTTTGCATCTCTTCATCCCACCCTGCTCTACTCACTCCATCTTCTTACACAGGATTCGACATTCCCAGGGGTTTTTTGCCACACATTCCTGTGAGTTTACTTCATCGTAAACGGCCTCTGAGACTATTCCACCTCCAAAAAATAGCACACTATTCCCTATATAGTGCACTACTTTTGAACCCAGGACCCCATTGTGCACTACTTTTGACCAGAGCCCTTTGTTGGGAATATGGTGCCATAGGGCCCTGGTCAAAAGTAATGGATGCCAGTGTGCTATTTGGGACGCAAGCCCGTATGAGGCTGGATCAGAACAAATACGACCAAAATATCTCCAGCAACTCGTTAGTCATCTAGGATTTAGACAAGCTTTACCCAAATGACTCACAGCTATTACACAACAAGCTCTTAACTAACTGCCATTGTGCCCACTGTGTCCAAAAATACTCTGGAATGATATTTGAGGGGAAAATGTATGTACTTTGTAAAACTGAGATTGTATTTAATTTCCCTTGTCTCGTTAGAGAATAAGGTAGGCTAACAAAATCATGATTTTGAAATGCCAAACTTGTATTAAAATAAAAGAGGAACAAATACATGATTGTCCAGTAATTTGCTAATCATTAAGAATTTAATTAATTCATTGTAAAATCAGAGGTTCGTTGGACACTCATTCTCGTTGCTTCCATCACTTCTGGAGTGGTTAGATAAAAGTTTTTCATGACAGTGCGCGGCGTTATCCAGTCATTGAGGGCGTTTGTTTATCTGGCCCGGTTTACCCCGCGGGAGGAGTTTACCCCAGGTGAAAAGTGATTGTGTTCATTGAAACCGGGCTGCCTCCCGCGCATGAGCCAGGTTCCCCGCTTCAACTCGGCTAAAAACAGAAGTGACTTAATTAAGCACGTGGAGGAGTGATAAGTGATGAGTAGGATTCTGTTTTTTCACATGCAAAAGTGACTTTTTTTTTTAAATATAAAAAACGCTGTATATACCTTCCCAGTGAAAACTAGTTAGACGATGCACCATGCTGCCTTGTTAGCAACATGACCGGGCGGCGTAGATTGTTTGATTTGAAACGAGCGCTCCTCCCTCCCCGCTTTCGCCGATGACGTGCCGGGCCATTGCCCGGTTTAATCCAGACCAGTGGAATAGAACTCCCTCATTGACCCTTTCAACGGAATTCTGATCTCTGAGCGGTCTCCGATTTTGACAGACTGAGTTGATTCCAAAAATGTCACGTAAAAATTCAAGAGCGAGATTAGACCTCCATTCCGCCAACAATAATAAACAAGAATAAGCAAGACCTAGCAAAAATAAAACCGTCACCTCTGCAATTTCACCTAAAAATAAAACTCCGGCAATGAAGAGGATAAAAATAATAAAACAAATGGGCCAAATGTATAACATTTTATGAGGAAATGTTGTGCAGATTTAGAATGTTGTTTAATTAACAACATAAAAAACGGAAAAAAAGTTAATTGCCTTTATAGCACAAATAATATTATAGCATTGATATTGTTAACAGCATTACAAGTAATGATCACTAGATAGTTGTCATGGTAACATCAGTAATATAAATAACTAAACATGACTTATAATGCTACTATTAATAATAACAGTAATAACATTAATAATATATTTAATAATAATGATTATAATAATCAACTTTAGGAAACACTTTTAAATCCCATTGTTAATTAGCTCATTCATATTGCACGATGTTTCATATGGGACATTTATATTGCTTCATAGTGATTGTTTTACTGCACTGTACACACTTCTCTGTACGTTGTGTCACAGTAACATGGGTGTCCATTCTACACAGGAGCACTTCTGCTTTCCAAATCCACCAGAGTTTACACCCCAAGGAGCAACACTGCTCGTTCTGCTGCCTTGAAAGAGTGGACTATCGGTTTGAATCCAATCTGATTTTCATATTGGACATACATATTGCACCGTACACCATTTTCTGTAGCAAACAGAGAAGTTAGAAATAAACGCTAGGTCACAGGAAGTGTTGCTGGACAGGAAGTGTTGCTGGACAGGAAGTGTTGCTGGACTTTTACTGTGGTCAAATAGGTTTGCGTGATGCCCCGGGACACTATATGGTACACATATAGCATAGCAGTGTACAGGGAACGACTATTGATTATTTGTGTCCATAAAAAAACAGGGTTCATTCTGCACTTTTGTACTGTCGCTTTAACTCTCTGCTGACTAACTAATTCAGGACTATATCTTAATTCCAAGACATTAAACAAACTATTTTTAGCCAGCTCTTTGTTTGCTTCCAGTGTGAAACAAAACGGCAGTCTTGTCTTGCCTTATAGTGGAGGGGCCAAATTCCGAGATGATTAGATGAGAAGCTAACTGCTAAAGCGAAACCATGGAAACAATGTGATCAGTAGATGGAGTTTTAACTGACTGCCATATTTATAAATAACCTACATTATCCTAATGATGAGAAGGATGCAGATTTTTCCTACATTATCCTAATGATGAGAAGGATGCAGATTTTTCCTACATTATCCTAATGATGAGAAGGCTGCAGATTTGACATACATTTAAATGAGCCAGCCTTACCTGCCAAAACGTGCAACAGGCCAAGTGTTTCGGTTCAATCTTTCTTGAGGCATTATCCTATTGCTACCGTTTGGCGACGAGGCTAGTGTCGCCCCGATCATCACATGGATTTTGTTCTTAAAATAACCAGGTTTCCATCCAATCTTTTTATTCTAGTAGAGTAACAAGCTACCCAGGGAGAACTAGCCCCCCCCTGTAACTATCCCCCCCCCCTGTAACTAGCCCCCCCCCTGTAACTATCCCCCCCCCCCCTGTAACTATCCCCCCCCCTGTAACTAGCCCCCCCCCTGTAACTAGCCCCTCCCTGTAACTAGCCCCCCCTGTAACTAGCCCCCCCCCTGTAACTACCCCCCCCTGTAACTAGCCCCCCCTGTAACTAGCCCCCCCCTGTAACTAGCCCCCCCTGTAACTAGCCCCTCCCTGTAACTAGCCCCCCCTGTAACTAGCCCCTCCCTGTAACTAGCCCCCTGTAACTAGCCCCCCCTGTAACTAGCCCCCCCTGTAACTAGCCCCCTGTAACTAGCCCCCCCTGTAACTAGCCCCCCCTGTAACTAGCCCCCCCTGTAACTAGCCCCCCCCTGTAACTAGCCCCCCTGTAACTAGCCCCCCTGTAACTAGCCCCCCCCTGTAACTAGCCCCCCCCTGTAACTAGCCCCCCCTGTAACTAGCCCCCCCCCTGTAACTAGCCCCCCCTGTAACTAGCCCCCTCCCTGTAACTAGCCCCCCCTGTAACTAGCCCCTCCCTGTAACTAGCCCCCCCCTGTAACTAGCCCCCCCTGTAACTAGCCCCCCCCTGTAACTAGCCCCCCCCCTGTAACTAGCCCCCCTCCCTGTAACTAGCCCCCCCCCCCCCCTGTAACTAGCCCCCCCTCCCTGTAACTAGCCCCCCCCCCCTGTAACTAGCCCCCCTCCCTGTAACTAGCCCCCCCCCCTGTAACTAGCCCCCCCCTGTAACTAGCCCCCCCTCCCTGTAACTAGCCCCCCCTCCCTGTAACTAGCCCCCCCCCCCCCTGTAACTAGCCCCCCCCCTGTAACTACCCCCCCCCTGTAACTAGCCCCCCCTCCCTGTAACTAGCCCCCCCCCCCCCCCTGTAACTAGCCCCCCCTCCCTGTAACTAGCCCCCCCTCCCTGTAACTAGCCCCCCCCCCCTGTAACTAGCCCCCCCCCCCCCCCTGTAACTAGCCCCCCCTCCCTGTAACTAGCCCCCCCCCCTGTAACTAGCCACCCCCCCCCTCCCTGTAACTAGCCCCCCCTCCCTGTAACTAGCCCCCCCCCCCCTGTAACTAGCCCCCCCTCCCTGTAACTATCCCCCCCCCCTGTAACTAGCCCCCCCTCCCTGTAACTAGCCCCCCCCCCCCCCTGTAACTAGCCCCCCCTCCCTGTAACTAGCCCCCCCCCCTGTAACTAGCCCCCCCCCCTGTAACTAGCCCCCCCTCCCTGTAACTAGCCCCCCCCCTGTAACTAGCCCCCCCCTGTAACTAGCCCCCCCTCCCTGTAACTAGCCCCCCCCCCCCCTGTAACTAGCCCCCCCCCCCCTGTAACTAGCCCCCCTCCCTGTAACTAGCCCCCCCCCTGTAACTAGCCCCCCCTCCCTGTAACTAGCCCCCCCTCCCTGTAACTAGCCCCCCCCCCTGTAACTAGCCCCCCCTCCCTGTAACTAGCCCCCCTCCCTGTAACTAGCCCCCCCTCCTGTAACTAGCCCCCCCCCCCCCCTGTAACTAGCCCCCCCTCCCTGTAACTAGCCCCCCCCCCCTGTAACTACCCCCCCCCCCCCTGTAACTAGCCCCCCCCCCCCTGTAACTAGCCCCCCCCCCTGTAACTAGCCCCCCCCCCTGTAACTAGCCCCCCCCCCCTGTAACTAGCCCCCCCTCCCTGTAACTAGCCCCCCCTCCCTGTAACTAGCCCCCCCCCCCCCTGTAACTAGCCCCCCCCCCCTGTAACTAGCCCCCCCTCCCTGTAACTAGCCCCCCCCTGTAACTAGCCCCCCCCTGTAACTAGCCCCCCCCCCCTGTAACTAGCCCCCCTCCCTGTAACTAGCCCCCCCCCTGTAACTAGCCCCCCCCTCCCTGTAACTAGCCCCCCTCCCTGTAACTAGCCCCCCCCCCCTGTAACTAGCCCCCCCCTCCCTGTAACTAGCCCCCCCTCCCTGTAACTAGCCCCCCCTGTAATTCTCACAGAAACCATTTTTTTGTCACAATTGCTTTTCCTACAGTTCCATGGCTGCCACTACTCTTGCTGAACTAAAAATGTTATCTGTCTGAAATGTTTAAGTCACTAACAAAACGATATTGAGGTAAATTCATCTAAAATTTTGTCATTTAGAAAACGTTATACATACATAATCTAAGTTAACTCTATAAACTTTGTATATATATACTGAACAAAAATATAATTTCAACAATTTCAAAGATTTTACTGAGTTACAGTTTATATAAGGAAATCAGTCAATTTAAATTAATTCATTAGATCCTAATCTATGGATTTCACATGACTTGGGAATACAGATATGCATCTCTTGGTCACAGATACCTAAAAAAATAAGGTAGGGGTGTGGATCAGAAAACCAGTCAGTATCTGGTGTGACCATTTGCCATCCCCACCATTTGCCTCATGCAATGCGACACATCTGCTTTGCATAGAGTTGATCAGGCTGATGATTGTGGAATGTTGTCCCACTCCTCTTCAGTGACTGTGTGAAGTTCAAATCAAATTTTATTTGTCACATGCGCCGAATACAACAGGTGTAGGTAGACCTCACAGTGAAATGCTGAATACAACAGGTGTAGGTAGACCTCACAGTGAAATGCTGAATACAACAGGTGTAGTAGACCTCACAGTGAAATGCTGAATACAACAGGTGTAGTAGACCTCACAGTGAAATGCTGAATACAACAGGTGTAGTAAACCTTACAGTGAAATGCTGAATACAACAGGTGTAGGTAGACCTTACAGTGAAATGCTGGATACAACAGGTGTAGGTAGATCTTACAGTGAAATGCTGAATACAACAGGTGTAGTAGACCTCACAGTGAAATGCTGAATACAACAGGTGTAGTAGACCTCACAGTGAAATGCTGAATACAACAGGTGTAGTAGACCTTACAGTGAAATGCTGGATACAACAGGTGTAGGTAGACCTTACAGTGAAATGCTGAATACAACAGGTGTAGTAGACCTCACAGTGAAATGCTGAATACAACAGGTGTAGTAGACCTCACAGTGAAATGCTGAATACAACAGGTGTAGTAGACCTTACAGTGAAATGCTGAATACAACAGGTGTAGTAGACCTTACAGTGAAATGCCGAATACAACAGGTGTAGGTAGACCTTACAGTGAAATGCTGAATACAACAGGTGTAGTAGACCTTACAGTGAAATGCTGAATACAACAGGTGTAGTAGACCTTACAGTGAAATGCTGAATACAACAGGTGTAGTAGACCTTACAGTGAAATGCTGAATACAACAGGTGTAGGTAGACCTTACAGTGAAATGCTGAATACAACAGGTGTAGTAGACCTTACAGTGAAATGCTGAATACAACAGGTGTAGGTAGACCTTACAGTGAAATGCTGAATACAACAGGTGTAGTAGACCTTACAGTGAAATGCTGAATACAACAGGTGTAGGAGACCTAACAGTGAAATGCTGAATACAACAGGTGTAGTAGACCTTACAGTGAAATGCTGAATACAACAGGATGTAGACCTTACAGTGAAATGCTGAATACAACAGGTGTAGGTAGACCTCACAGTGAAATGCTGAATACAACAGGATGTAGACCTTACAGTGAAATGCTGAATACAACAGGTGTAGGTAGACCTCACAGTGAAATGCTGAATACAACAGGATGTAGACCTTACAGTGAAATGCTGAATACAACAGGTGTAGGTAGACCTTACAGTGAAATGCTGAATACAACAGGTGCAGGTAGACCTCACAGTGAAATGCTGAATACAACAGGTGTTGATTGTTGTGTGTCCATATAACCAGGGTACAGTCTACTAACTAGAGTCCCTATTATACAAAGAAAAAGTGCGTTTGAACAAAAAACAAGCTCATAGCAAGTGTTGCTGGACTTATAAAACATCTTAAAATGGAGGCCCTGGACACTACACTATAAGCCAATATGTAATTTATAGGTCTATAGTGTATTGGGGCGGCAGGGTAGCCTAGTGGTTAGAGCGTTGGACTAGTACTGAAAAGTTGCAAGATCAAATCCCTGAGCTGACAAGGTACAAATCTGTCGTTCTGCCCCTGAACAGGCAGTTAACCCACTGTTCCTAGGCCGTCATTGTAAATAAGAATTTGTTCTTAACTGACTTGCCTAGTTAAATAAAGATACAATTGCATTGGGACCAATGGGCTAGGTGGAGTAGAAAGTGTTGCTGGACATATAGGTCTCAGTTACCCATGAAATAACACCATATATAAATAGATTCTACAGGTCATAGTGACTAATCCCAACTGACTCCACTTTTACTCTGGCACCTAGAATAGTTGTCTC
>NC_092105.1:5443466-5605966 GCF_045679555.1 Salvelinus alpinus | reverse complement strand
CTAGTCTGGGTTAGAGCTAGAGGAGGGGACAGCTGGGATGTTACTCCTCTAACTGGTGCTCTAGTCTGGGTTAGAGCTAGAGGAGGGGACAGCTGGGATGTTACTCCTCTAACTGGTGCTCTAGTCTGGGTTAGAGCTAGAGGAGGGGACAGCTGGGATGTTACTCCTCTAACCGGTGCTCTAGTCTGGGTTAGAGCTAGAGGAGGGGACAGCTGGGATGTTACTCCTCTAACTGGTGCTCTAGTCTGGGTTAGAGCTAGAGGAGGGGACAGCTGGGATGTTACTCCTCTAACTGGTGCTCTAGTCTGGGTTAGAGCTGGGATGTTACTCCTCTAACTGGTGCTCTAGTCTGGGTTAGAGCTAGAGGAGGGGACAGCTGGGATGTTACTCCTCTAACTGGTGCTCTAGTCTGGGTTAGAGCTGGGATGTTACTCCTCTAACTGGTGCTCTAGTCTGGGTTAGAGCTAGAGGAGGGGACAGCTGGGATGTTACTCCTCTAACTGGTGCTCTAGTCTGGGTTAGAGCTGGGATGTTACTCCTCCAACTGGTGCTCTAGTCTGGGTTAGAGTTGGGATGTTACTCCTCTAACCGGTGCTCTAGTCTGGGTTAGAGCTGGGATGTTACTCCTCTAACTGGTGCTCTAGTCTGGGTTAGAGTTGGGATGTTACTCCTATAACTGGTGCTCTAGTCTGGGTTAGAGCTGGGATGTTACTCCTCTAACTGGTGCTCTAGTCTGGGTTAGAGCTGGGATGTTACTCCTATAACTGGTGCTCTAGTCTGGGTTAGAGCTGGGATGTTACTCCTCTAACTGGTGCTCTAGTCTGGGTTAGAGCTGGGATGTTACTCCTATAACTGGTGCTCTAGTCTGGGTTAGAGTTGGGATGTTACTCCTCTAACCGGTGCTCTAGTCTGGGTTAGAGCTGGGATGTTACTCCTCTAACTGGTGCTCTAGTCTGGGTTAGAGCTGGGATGTTACTCCTATAACTGGTGCTCTAGTCTGGGTTAGAGTTGGGATGTTACTCCTCTAACCGGTGCTCTAGTCTGGGTTAGAGCTGGGATGTTACTCCTCTAACTGGTGCTCTAGTCTGGGTTAGAGCTGGGATGTTAGTCCTATAACTGGTGCTCTAGTCTGGAACATGGAGGAGCTAGCTGTTGTTCCTATGAGTTTTGCTCTAGTCATGGTTCGACAGGAACAGAGCTCTGGTATGTTTTCACTGAAGGGTAGTAAGTATCCTCCCACGTGTGTCAGATATGAAACTCTCTCCCTGTGTCTGCACAGAGCTGCGTAGAATAGAACTCTCTCCCTGTGTCTGCACAGAGCTGCGTAGAATAGAACTCTCTCCCTGTGTCTGCACAGAGCTGCGTAGAATAGAACTCTCTCCCTGTGTCTGCACAGAGCTGCGTAGAATAGAACTCTCTCCCTGTGTCTGCACAGAGCTGCGTAGAATAGAACTCTCTCCCTGTGTCTGTACAGAGCTGCGTAGAATAGAACTCTCTCCCTGTGTCTGCACAGAGCTGCATACAATAGATTTATTTCTAGTCAGTGGATATCACAAGCCATTTTCTGAAGTTATTTGATATCAACATTTATTTAAATGAAACAATGTCATCAAATGTTTTATTTTTGTCGTTATATTAAGGTTGGTAGAAACATGTGGAAATCAGTTACAGCTCAAGTCAACTCCAAAACCACACAATGCAATGCTCTCTCTATGGGCTGGCTAGCTAGCAAACGTAGCTAAACACAAGACAGTCAAAGTCAGTATCAGCATGTGAAGTAGCTAGTTAGTCTACAATCTACAACCATGTTCAACCTGCTGTTCAACGTGCCTGACAGAGTGGAGTCTGACATTCACAACGTCACCCTGGACTGAGTAGGCAGACAAATAGGAGAAATGTGGTGGACGCTCTGTTAAATTATACATTTCTCCAGGTGGGAATATAGAGAGAAGACAACCTCCCCATTATGACATCGGTCAGTATTGAACTCTGACATGTACGATGGACGTTTTCACCATCTAAAAGTCGGATTCCTATTAACGTCCAGTGTAGTGAGAGAGGCTTTATCACGGTGCTACGTCGTACCGGACGGATTTCTGTCTGCTTGAACGGCAATAACTCAGACATGAAAACATGACCCAGGAAATAGATAGAACATCACTCAGAGATGCACACAAACAATATAACATTCAAAATGGGTGAATCTTTCCTTTTTTAAGTCTTTATGTCTACAGTAATATGTCATTTCTGCACGCTCAGCTCCGAGACTAAGGTAACCCTCTATTTTATTAACCCTGTAGGCACTAAGCCACTTCAACTCTGCCTCAACACACACGTGGTATTTTGAGTCGGAAGAAAGCGGATGTTTCTGGTTTTTAAGGGATACACTATTTTCAACCTGACTTCCGTTTCTCCTGAAAGATGGGAGGCGGGGACTCCGCTCAGGTGTCTTCCTACACCTGCTACATAAAGGTTACAGTTCAGCTAACAGGATATTTCAACCGTCTTTTGTAGTTGTTCGTCCTATCTGATGTTTCAGGTTTGTTTACAAAGATGTATAATTTCCACATCAACACGACACAACCCTATATAAAGACAATGTTACAGGCATGTTAACCATAGTCTCACTTGGCTAACACGTGGCGAGACGCCAGAAGTCCATTTTTAACCCTAACCAGAGAGCAGTCTGATAGGAAGTCTGGAGATTAAGGGACCTACAGTACGGGTCATTTATAGGTTCAGCTGTCCTCATTGAGGAATGTGTGTGTGTGTGTGTGTGTGTGTGTGTGTGTGTGTGTGTGTGTGTGTGTGTGTGTGTGTGTGTGTGTGTGTGTGTGTGTGTGTGTGTGTGTGTGTGTGTGTGTGTGTGTGTGTGTGTGTGTGTGTGTGTGTGTGTGTGTGTCACAGCTAGATCGGTATTTGCTAGACAGGGGTTGTTAAAGGGTGTTGCCTGTGAGTAATTTCCTCTAGGAAAAAATGTAGTTTGATCTCCAGGCTCTGATCAGGAGGACGATGAAAGCTGCTACTGCTGCCTACAATTTATCAACGTTCAGGAATAACAAATATCTACCAGTCTATTTGTCTGTGGATATTCTGGGGGCATGTTCGTTAGGCACCAAATGGAAGAAAATGGGGTGAAACAGGGAGAGACTACCTGGACGGCTTGTTTTCATAACCGGTTGCAAAATATTTTTTAAACATTGTTCCCTATTGAAAATGACACTGTTGGTAGAGGAGCGTTGTTAAAAGAGCGGGTTACCCCTTTTAAAGAGATGGTGTTTCTTCATTAAAAACCCCACAATGATTTCTCTTTCAGATGATCGCGAGAATATGGATGGAGTCCAGATGGAGGTCAAGTCCAACCAGTGGTTTGGAGCCACGGTACGGTCAGAGGGTGAACACATCCTGGTGAGTGTCATGTCCTCATCTCAGAACGGGACAGTCAACACATCCTGGTGAGTGTCATGTCCTTATCTCAGAACGGTATGGTCAACACATCCTGGTGAGTGTCATGTCCTTATCTCAGAACGGTACGATCAACACATCCTGGTGAGTGTCATGTCCTCATCCCAGAACGGTACAGTCAACACATCCTGGTGAGTGTCATGTCCTCATCTCAGAACGGTACGGTCAGATGGTCAACACATCCTGGTGAGTGTCATGTCCTCATCTCAGAACGGTACGGTCAGAGGGTCAACACATCCTGGTGAGTGTCATGTCCTCATCTCAGAACGGTACAGTCAGAGGGTCAACACATCCTGGTGAGTGTCATGTCCTCATCTCAGAACGGTACAGTCAACACATCCTGGTGAGTGTCATGTCCTCATCTCAGAACGGTACAGTCAACACATCCTGGTGAGTGTCATGTCCTCATCTCAGGACGGTACAGTCAACACATCCTGGTGAGTGTCATGTCCTCATCTCAGAACGGTACAGTCAACACATCCTGGTGAGTGTCATGTCCTCATCTCAGAACGGTACAGTCAACACATCCTGGTGAGTGTCATGTCCTCATCTCAGAACGGTACAGTCAACACATCCTGGTGAGTGTCATGTCCTCATCTCAGAACGGTACAGTCAGACGGTAAACATGCCCTTATCAGAACCAAATCTTGAGTGCGCTAGCTAGCGAACAGTCTCATGACAGATTCCCAATGTCCTAGAACTTTAGTCTGGATTCCAGTTTTAAATTGGGTATCTGTCTCTGTGACTGTTGCGTGTCCTTGCTGTAGTTGACTGTACTCATGAGGTGTTTGTGTCTCTCTCAGGCCTGTGCACCTCTCTACCAGTGGAGCACGTACAGTTTCTCCGAGCGAGAGCCTGTTGGAACGTGTTTCTTGAAGAAAGGACGAGACGTGGTGGAATACTCTCCCTGTCGATCTAGTAAGTGACGTGAAACTAGCCAAGAGAATCTCCATCGAAGAAGTGCCTTTTTTTGGGATCCAGGATACTGACCCTAATGTCTTTTTAATAAATCACCCCACCTGGTCTACCATTGAGAGATGATTACATCGTTCTGTGTTTGTGTTACTCTGAACAGATGCTAACTCTCCAGAGGGACAAGGATTCTGTCAGGCTGGATTCAGTATTGACTTTGTCAAGGTGTGTACTTTACTGTGCAGTGTTCCATACAACAATAGATCAATAAAAACACTAAAAACTCTGCGTTGTGTCGTGCCTATACACCACACCCTCTCAGGCCTCATTGCCTAATTATGCCATGGAATTGTTGAATAATGTAATGAAACAAGCAGGGATCAGGTGTCGAACCCTCGACCTTGTAGTCCGATGTCCAGCGCGCTATCGACTGTGCCGCAAAAGCATGATCAAACGTCCGAGTCCATATGTTTCGGTTTCCCTATAATGCACTGTATATCAGCGCGGTAGAATTCACTGGCTACGGTTCTTACATGTTAGAGCTGCTTTTGAAAGCAAAAGTTGAACATTATTGGCGTTGAAAACATTATTGGCGTTGTTGAATTAGATTTTATTTATAATAACAAGTTAGAACTGATAGTTCGGTTAGCTAAACTAGCAAGTCTGTTTGTTTGGTTACCAAGGTAACCACCGTCGCTATCTAGGTAACTTGCTAGCTACTTCAGTGGATGTTGAGCACATTTCTACCTGCAAATTAACACATTTCTAGCTGTAAAACGTGTTAAATTATAGCCATGGTATAAAAGGGATAATCAACTCTATGCGTTCTCTGGAAGATAAATCTTCCACGTTCTTCATTATTGTCCAGAGAACGCATAGCCTCTCATTTGATTATCCCTTACTTATTATACAATGCTTGAATTCACTTTCAGATCATTTTGTGTTGTTTTTTTCTTTCTCTCAGAATAACCTTTTTCTTTCTCTCTTTCTCACTTTCGCTCTCGCACTTTCTTTCTTCTCTCCAACAGAATAACAGGGTGGTTGTTGGAGGCCCTGGTAGTTTCTATTGGCAAGGTAAGTGATGTGTAATGAATTCTATATATGTACTGAACAGGTCAAGGTAAGTGATGTGTAATGAATTCTATATATGTACTGAACAGGTCCACTATTACAGGATATAATCAGACAGACACATTGTGCTCTGTTTGGCGCTCCCCTGAGAGGAGGCGTGCGGTGTATTTCTGGTAATGCTCTGACTGTCTGACTGCCTAACTATAGCTGTTGTCAGTGCATTAATGCTGTGTTTAACTATAGCTGTTGTCAATGCAGTGAGCAGTAGGCTGAAATCCATGACACTGGCTTGCTGGAGGGACTGTTCTGTTAATTCTGTGACAGATTCTCTGACTCTGGAAAATGCTGAGAAAGTCTTGTAACTAGGAAGTGTCCGGATGATTGTATTATAACAGTACTTTCTTGCGATTTGTATTGTTTTTACATACTTTTCAATTGTTTGTGTAGAAAACTAATATGTTCTGTAATATATTGTGTATTTAGCCCCTTTTTTTTAAGAGAGGTTTTTTAGAAACCCTGTCTCTTAAGGGGAGCTGAGAAGGTGCTGAGAGGGGGATTATCTGATGTGGTGGCAGGGTGCCAACTCAGTCGCTGTTTCTGTGGGTTGTTTGCTGGGTGATACCCATGAGATGAGGCTGCTCCATGGTCACAGCAGATCTCTACAATGCTCCCTTGTTTCACTGCCCCAACACCACAACCCACCCCCCAACAGAGCAGACCTGGGTTCCAATACTACATTTTGGAATCTTTCAAATACTTTGAGCATTTGCTTCGGGACTGCCTGGATTGCCAGATGGGTGTTTTTTTTTTTTGCACTTTTGGGACTATTCTATTGGTTAAATTGTGCCCGGCAAGCTTAATCAAGCCCAGATAATTTATGTTCACTTTCAAATAGTATTTGAACCCAGGGCTGGCCCCAACCCCCATACAGTGTTCTAGAGTAAATGAGGCCAATCCATGTTTGTACCCAGGCTAACAGCCGTTTCAGTTAACTACACTTAGTTTTTCTGCTGACTCTAGGCTGTTAATAGTTCATCATGTTTCCTTTAGGTGTGCTGCTAGACAAATTAGCAAATACAGCCCTTTTTTAAAAATGGACAAAGATGTTTTTTTTAACAGGACGGCTCATTGGCTGCTGCTGCTGCGCTGGGTAGGCACTGAGTGAATTGAATGGAATAGGGAGGGGTGAAATGTGTACGGGTGCTGTGGCAGCCTGGTCTTGTTCGTGCACAATATATACTAGCTGCTGTGTAGTTACCACAGACTGGGGCTGTACGGTTACCACAGACTGGGGCTTTAGTTGCTGTGTGGTTACCACAGACTGGGGCTGTACGGTTACCACAGACTGGGGCTGTACGGTTACCACAGACTGGGGCTGTACGGTTACCACAGACTGGGGCTTTAGCTGCTGTGTGGTTACCACAGACTGGGGCTGTACGGTTACCACAGACTGGGGCTGTGTGGTTACCACAGACTGGGGCTGTACCTGCTGTGTGGTTACCACAGACTGGTGCTGTACCTGCTGTGTGATTACCACAGACTGGGGCTGTACCTGCTGTGTGGTTACCACAGACTGGGGCTGTACGGTTACCACAGACTGGGGCTGTGTGGTTACCACAGACTGGGGCTGTACCTGCTGTGTGGTTACCACAGACTGGGGCTGTGTGATTACCACAGACTGGGGCTGTACCTGCTGTGTGGTTACCACAGACTGGGGCTGTGTGGTTACCACAGACTGGGGCTGTGTGGTTACCACAGACTGGGGCTGTACGGTTACCACAGACTGGGGCTGTGTGGTTACCACAGACTGGGGCTGTACCTGCTGTGTGGTTACCACAGACTGGGGCTGTGTGGTTACCACAGACTGGGGCTGTACCTGCTGTGTGGTTACCACAGACTGGGGCTGTGTGGTTACCACAGACTGGGGCTGTACCTGCTGTATGGTTACCACAGACTGGGGCTGTACGGTTACCACAGACTGGGGCTGTACCTGCTGTGTGGTTACCACAGACTGGGGCTGTGTGGTTACCACAGACTGGGGCTGTGTGGTTACCACAGACTGGGGCTGTGTGGTTACCACAGACTGGGGCTGTGTGGTTACCACAGACTGGGGCTGTGTGGTTACCACAGACTGGGGCTGTACCTGCTGTGTGGTTACCACAGACTAGGGCTGTACCTGCTGTGTGGTTACCACAGACTGGGGCTGTATCTGGTGTGTGGTTACCACAGACTGGGGCTGTACCTGCTGTATGGTTACCACAGACTGGGGCTGTACCTGCTGTGTGATTACCACAGACTGGGGCTGTATCTGGTGTGTGGTTACCACAGACTGGGGCTGTACCTGCTGTGTGATTACCACAGACTGGGGCTGTATCTGGTGTGTGGTTACCACAGACTGGGGCTGTACCTGGTGTGTGGTTACCACAGACTGGGGCTGTACCTGCTGTGTGGTTACCACAGACTGGGGCTGTGTGGTTACCACAGACTGGGGCTGTACGGTTACCACAGACTGGGGCTGTACCTGCTGTATGGTTACCACAGACTGGGGCTGTACGGTTACCACAGACTGGGGCTGTACCTGCTGTGTGGTTACCACAGACTGGGGCTGTGTGGTTACCACAGACTGGGGCTGTGTGGTTACCACAGACTGGGGCTGTGTGGTTACCACAGACTGGGGCTGTGTGGTTACCACAGACTGGGGCTGTACCTGCTGTGTGGTTACCACAGACTGGGGCTGTGTGGTTACCACAGACTGGGGCTGTACCTGCTGTGTGGTTACCACAGACTGGGGCTGTATCTGGTGTGTGGTTACCACAGACTGGGGCTGTACCTGCTGTGTGATTACCACAGACTGGGGCTGTATCTGGTGTGTGGTTACCACAGACTGGGGCTGTACCTGCTGTATGGTTACCACAGACTGGGGCTGTACTTGCTGTGTGATTACCACAGACTGGGGCTGTATCTGGTGTGTGGTTACCACAGACTGGGGCTGTACCTGCTGTGTGATTACCACAGACTGGGGCTGTATCTGGTGTGTGGTTACCACAGACTGGGGCTGTACCTGGTGTGTGGTTACCACAGACTGGGGCTGTACCTGCTGTGTGGTTACCACAGACTGGGGCTGTACCTGCTGTGTGGTTACCACAGACTGGGGCTGTACGGTTACCACAGACTGGGGCTGTAGTTGCTGTGTGGTTACCACAGACTGGGGCTGTACGGTTACCACAGACTGGGGCTTTAGTTGCTGTACGGTTACCACAGACTGGGGCTTTAGTTGCTGTGTGGTTACCACAGACTGGGGCTGTACGGTTACCACAGACTGGGGCTTTAGTTGCTGTACGGTTACCACAGACTGCGGCTGTACGGTTACCACATACTGGGGCTGTACGGTTACCACAGACTGGGGCTTTAGTTGCTGTACGGTTACCACAGACTGGGGCTGTACGGTTACCACAGACTGGGGCTGTACCTGCTGTGTGGTTACCACATACTGGGGCTGTACCTGCTGTGTGGTTACCACATACTGGGGCTGTACCTGCTGTATGGTTACCACAGACTGGGGCTGTACCTGCTGTGTGGTTACCACAGACGGGGGCTGTGTGGTTACCACAGACGGGGGCTGTACCTGCTGTGCGGTTACCACAGACTGGGGCTGTACCTGCTGTATGGTTACCACAGACTGGGGCTTTAGAAGGACAGCAATAAAGGGATTCTTACCGAATGTTATACATAGACCTACACAGACATTATTTGTTCCACGGCTGCACTGTATATCTGATTGTTACATACTGTGAACCTTGACGCCTTTTTGTGAACGATTATACACAGGAGCCTTATTTCCCCCTATTAGACATGCCTTTCTGGAACATGTATTTAACCTTTCACCCCTCCCTAATCAACTGATCCCTACCAAACACTCTCTCACGGCCTTTTTTGTTTAATTAGAAAGGTTGACATGAACGAGGCAGTGGATTTATGTTTTTCTGTACGTGACAACAATATTCTGCTGTATATTATTATTACCACAGGTCAGCTGATCAGCGACGATATCTCTGAGATCATCGCCCGGTTCAACAACAACTACTACACTCCTTACAGTAACCAGCTGACCACCAAGTCT
This sequence comes from Salvelinus alpinus, assembly GCF_045679555.1. Classification (NCBI taxonomy): domain Eukaryota; kingdom Metazoa; phylum Chordata; class Actinopteri; order Salmoniformes; family Salmonidae; genus Salvelinus; species Salvelinus alpinus. The sequence continues at coordinate 5,596,398 of NC_092105.1, read as the reverse complement.
GCCAGCGCTCAATACGACGATAGCTATTTAGGTAAATACTATTTTTGAGTCCCAAATGGCACCTGGTCAAAAGTAGGGCACTATATAGGGAATAGGGTGCCATAGGCCTCTGGTCTAAAGTAGTGCACTATATAGGGAATAGGGTGCCATAGGGCTCTGGTCTAAAGTAGTGCACTATATATAGGGAATAGGGTGCCATTTGGGATACAGGCTCATTGTCTGGTTAAATATGTTTTGTTCACTTTGATTTGCCTGTTCTGAAGTGGTGTTTTTTTTTAAAGGGGCAATCTGTTGAAACAATCATGTGTGCTCCCTGCCACTTTTTAGGTAAAATGCTGAGGGATGGGAAAGTAACCACTCTCAATGTATAGACAGATCTATGGATGCCTGGACTGACCATCCACGATATCAGCATTACAGTTTAAACCATGTTTTAGGCTATACAGGATGACCCTCCATGATATCAACATTACAGTTTAAACCATGTTTTGAGGCTATACAGGATGACCCTCCATGATATCAACATTACAGTTGAAACCATGTTTTGAGGCTATACAGGATGACCCTCCATGATATCAGCATTACAGTTTAAACCATGTTTTAGGCTATACAGGATGACCCTCCATGATATCAGCATTACAGTTTAAACCATGTTTTGAGGCTATACAGGATGACCCTCCATGATATCAACATTATAGTTTAAACCATGTTTTGAGGCTATACAGGATGACCCTCCATGATATCAGCATTACAGTTTAAACCATGTTTTGAGGCTATACAGGATGACCCTCCATGATATCAACATTACAGTTGAAACCATGTTTTGAGGCTATACAGGATGACCCTCCATGATATCAACATTACAGTTGAAACCATGTTTTGAGGCTATACAGGATGACCCTCCATGATATCAGCATTACAGTTTAAACCATGTTTTGAGGCTATACAGGATGACCCTCCATGATATCAGCATTACAGTTTGAACCATGTTTTGAGGCTATACAGGATGACCCTCCATGATATCAACATTACAGTTGAAACCATGTTTTGAGGCTATACAGGATGACCCTCCATGATATCAGCATTACAGTTTAAACCATGTTTTGAGGCTATACAGGATGACCCTCCATGATATCAGCATTACAGTTTAAACCATGTTTTGAGGCTATACAGGATGACCCTCCATGATATCAGCATTACAGTTTAAACCATGTTTTGAGGCTATACAGGATGACCCTCCATGATATCAGCATTACAGTTTAAACCATGTTTTGAGGCTATACAGGATGATCCTCCATGATATCAACATTACAGTTTAAACCATGTTTTGAGGCTATACAGGATGACCCTCCATGATATCAGCATTACAGTTTAAACCATGTTTTGAGGCTATACAGGATGACCCTCCATGATATCAGCATTACAGTTTAAACCATGTTTTGAGGCTATACAGGATGACCCTCCATGATATCAGCATTACAGTTTAAACCATGTTTTGAGGCTATACAGGATGACCCTCCATGATATCAGCATTACAGTTTAAACCATGTTTTGAGGCTATACAGGATGATCCTCCATGATATCAACATTACAGTTTAAACCATGTTTTGAGGCTATACAGGATGACCCTCCATGATATCAGCATTACAGTTTAAACCATGTTTTGAGGCTATACAGGATGACCCTCCATGATATCAGCATTACAGTTTGAACCATGTTTTGAGGCTATACAGGATGACCCTCCATGATATCAGCATTACAGTTGAAACCATGTTTTGAGGCTATACAGGATGACCCTCCATGATATCAGCATTACAGTTGAAACCATGTTTTGAGGCTATACAGGATGACCCTCCATGATATCAACATTACAGTTGAAACCATGTTTTGAGGCTATACAGGATGACCCTCCATGATATCAACATTACAGTTGAAACCATGTTTTGAGGCTATACAGGATGACCCTCCATGATATCAGCATTACAGTTTAAACCATGTTTTGAGGCTATACAGGATGACCCTCCATGATATCAGCATTACAGTTTAAACCATGTTTTGAGGCTATACAGGATGACCCTCCATGATATCAGCATTACAGTTTAAACCATGTTTTGAGGCTATACAGGATGACCCTCCATGATATCAGCATTACAGTTTAAACCATGTTTTGAGGCTATACAGGACGACTCCATGATATCAGCATTACAGTTTAAACCATGTTTTGAGGCTATACAGGATGACCCTCCATGATATCAGCATTACAGTTTGAACCATGTTTTGAGGCTATACAGGATGACCCTCCACGATATCAACATTACAGTTTAAACCATGTTTTCACACTATAGGTCGTTATCAATAAAATGTCACCAAAAAGGTACAGAGCGTTCAATGTGGCTGCTGGAGGGCATGGAGACCCCAGCTCTGCTAAAACCACTGGCAACTAAAGGAACTCAACTCAGCTGGCATCATATCTTTTAGTGTGTTAAACTCATTACAGTGTTTGTTTTTTTACTTACAGGTTACTCTGTGACCGTCGGAGACTTCAATGAGGATGGAGAAGATGGTACTTATTATCCTATCACTATGGTGATCTCGTTCTAACATTCTGTATAGAACATCTCTATGGGGGATCTCATTCTAACATTCTGTATAGAACATCACTATGGTGATCTCGTTCTAACATTCTGTATAGAACATCACTATGGGGATCTCATTCTAACATTCTGTATAGAACATCTCAATGGTGATCTCATTCTAACATTCTGTATAGAACATCTCAATGGTGATCTCATTCTAACATTCTGTATAGAACATCTCAATGGTGATCTCATTCTAACATTCTGTATAGAACATCTCAATGGGGATCTCATTCTAACATTCTGTATTGAACATCTCAATGGTGATCTCATTCTAACATTCTGTATAGAACATCTCAATGGTGATCTCATTCTAACATTCTGTATAGAACATCTCAATGGGGATCTCATTCTAACATTCTGTATAGAACATCTCAATGGGGATCTCATTCTAACATTCTGTATAGAACATCTCAATGGGGATCTCATTCTAACATTCTGTATAGAACATCTCAATGGGGATCTCATTCTAACATTCTGTATAGAACATCTCAATGGGGATCTCATTCTAACATTCTGTATAGAACATCACTATGGGGATCTCATTCTAACATTCTGTATAGAACATCACTATGGTGATCTCATTCTAACATTCTGTATAGAACATCACTATGGTGATCTCGTTCTAACATTCTGTATAGAACATCTCAATGGGGGATCTCATTCTAACATTCTGTATAGAACATCACTATGGTGATCTCATTCTAACATTCTGTATAGAACATCTCAATGGTGATCTCATTCTAACATTCTGTATAGAACATCACTATGGTGATCTCGTTCTAACATTCTGTATAGAACATCTCAATGGGGGATCTCATTCTAACATTCTGTATAGAACATCTCAATGGGGGATCTCATTCTAACATTCTGTATAGAACATCACTATGGTGATCTCATTCTAACATTCTGTATAGAACATCTCAATGGTGATCTCATTCTAACATTCTGTATAGAACATCTCAATGGGGATCTCATTCTAACATTCTGTATAGAACATCTCAATGGTGATCTCATTCTAACATTCTGTATAGAACATCTCAATGGTGATCTCATTCTAACATTCTGTATAGAACATCACTATGGTGATCTCATTCTAACATTCTGTATAGAACATCTCAATGGGGATCTCGTTCTAACATTCTGTATAGAACATCACTATGGTGATCTCATTCTAACATTCTGTATAGAACATCTCAATGGGGGATCTCATTCTAACATTCTGTATAGAACATCTCAATGGGGATCTCGTTCTAACATTCTGTATAGAACATCACTATGGTGATCTCATTCTAACATTCTGTATAGAACATCTCAATGGGGATCTCGTTCTAACATTCTGTATAGAACATCTCAATGGTGATCTCATTCTAACATTCTGTATAGAACATCACTATGGTGATCTCATTCTAACATTCTGTATAGAACATCTCAATGGGGATCTCATTCTAACATTCTGTATAGAACATCTCAATGGTGATCTCATTCTAACATTCTGTATAGAACATCTCAATGGGGATCTCATTCTAACATTCTGTATAGAACATCACTATGGGGATCTCATTCTAACATTCTGTATAGAACATCACTATGGTGATCTCATTATAACATTCTGTATAGAACATCTTGGATGGGGAATCTCAATGGGGATCTCATTCTAACATTCTGTATAGAACATCACTATGGTGATCTCGTTCTAACATTCTGTATAGAACATCTCAATGGGGGATCTCATTCTAACATTCTGTATAGAACATCTCAATGGGGATCTCATTCTAACATTCTGTATAGAACATCTCAATGGGGATCTCATTCTAACATTCTGTATAGAACATCTCAATGGGGGATCTCATTCTAACATTCTGTATAGAACATCTCAATGGGGGATCTCATTCTAACATTCTGTATAGAACATCTCAATGGGGATCTCATTCTAACATTCTGTATAGAACATCTCAATGGGGATCTCATTCTAACATTCTGTATAGAACATCACTATGGGGATCTCATTCTAACATTCTGTATAGAACATCACTATGGGGATCTCATTCTAACATTCTGTATAGAACATCACTATGGGGATCTCATTCTAACATTCTGTATAGAACATCACTATGGTGATCTCATTCTAACATTCTGTATAGAACATCACTATGGGGATCTCATTCTAACATTCTGTATAGAACATCTCAATGGGGGATCTCATTCTAACATTCTGTATAGAACATCTCAATGGGGATCTCATTCTAACATTCTGTATAGAACATCTCAATGGGGGATCTCATTCTAACATTCTGTATAGAACATCACTATGGGGATCTCATTCTAACATTCTGTATAGAACATCTCAATGGGGATCTCATTCTAACATTCTGTATAGAACATCTCAATGGGGATCTCGTTCTAACATTCTGTATAGAACATCTCAATGGGGGATCTCATTCTAACATTCTGTATAGAACATCACTATGGTGATCTCATTCTAACATTCTGTATAGAACATCTCAATGGGGATCTCATTCTAACATTCTGTATAGAACATCTCAATGGGGGATCTCATTCTAACATTCTGTATAGAACATCTCAATGGGGATCTCATTCTAACATTCTGTATAGAACATCTCAATGGGGATTTCATTCTAACATTCTGTATAGAACATCACTATGGGGATCTCGTTCTAACATTCTGTATAGAACATCTCAATGGGGGATCTCATTCTAACATTCTGTATAGAACATCTCAATGGTGATCTCATTCTAACATTCTGTATAGAACATCAATGGGGATCTCATTCTAACATTCTGTATAGAACATCTCAATGGGGATCTCATTCTAACATTCTGTATAGAACATCACTATGGGGATCTCATTCTAACATTCTGTATAGAACATCTCAATGGGGATCTCATTATAACATTCTGTATAGAACATCTCAATGGGGATCTCATTCTAACATTCTGTATAGAACATCTCAATGGTGATCTCATTCTAACATTCTGTATAGAACATCACTATGGGGATCTCATTCTAACATTCTGTATAGAATATCTCAATGGGGATCTCATTATAACATTCTGTATAGAACATCTCAATGGGGGATCTCATTCTAACATTCTGTATAGAACATCTCAATGGGGATCTCATTCTAACATTCTGTATAGAACATCTCAATGGGGATCTCATTCTAACATTCTGTATAGAACATCACTATGGGGATCTCGTTCTAACATTCTGTATAGAACATCTCAATGGGGGATCTCATTCTAACATTCTGTATAGAACATCTCAATGGGGATCTCATTCTAACATTCTGTATAGAACATCTCAATGGGGATCTCATTCTAACATTCTGTATAGAACATCTCAATGGTGATCTCATTCTAACATTCTGTATAGAACATCTCAATGGGGATCTCATTCTAACATTCTGTATAGAACATCTCAATGGGGATCTCATTATAACATTCTGTATAGAACATCTCAATGGGGATCTCATTCTAACATTCTGTATAGAACATCTCAATGGTGATCTCATTCTAACATTCTGTATAGAACATCACTATGGGGATCTCATTCTAACATTCTGTATAGAACATCTCAATGGGGATCTCATTCTAACATTCTGTATAGAACATCTCAATGGTGATCTCATTCTAACATTCTGTATAGAACATCACTATGGGGATCTCATTCTAACATTCTGTATAGAACATCTCAATGGGGATCTCATTCTAACATTCTGTATAGAACATCTCAATGGGGATCTCATTCTAACATTCTGTATAGAACATCACTATGGGGATCTCATTCTAACATTCTGTATAGAACATCACTATGGGGATCTCGTTCTAACATTCTGTATAGAACATCACTATGGGGATCTCATTCTAACATTCTGTATAGAACATCACTATGGTGATCTCATTCTAACATTCTGTATAGAACATCACTATGGGGATCTCATTCTAACATTCTGTATAGAACATCACTATGGTGATCTCATTCTAACATTCTGTATAGAACATCTCAATGGGGATCTCATTCTAACATTCTGTATAGAACATCTCAATGGGGATCTCATTCTCACATTCTGTATAGAACATCACTATGGGGATCTCATTCTAACATTCTGTATAGAACATCACTATGGTGATCTCATTCTAACATTCTGTATAGAACATCTCAATGGGGATCTCATTCTAACATTCTGTATAGAACATCACTATGGTGATCTCATTCTAACATTCTGTATAGAACATCTCAATGGGGATCTCATTCTAACATTCTGTATAGAACATCTCAATGGGGATCTCATTCTAACATTCTGTATAGAACATCACTATGGGGATCTCATTCTAACATTCTGTATAGAACATCTCAATGGGGATCTCATTCTAACATTCTGTATAGAACATCTCAATGGGGATCTCATTCTAACATTCTGTATAGAACATCTCAATGGTGATCTCATTCTAACATTCTGTATAGAACATCTCAATGGGGATCTCGTTCTAACATTCTGTATAGAATATCTCAATGGGGATCTCGTTCTAACATTCTGTATAGAACATCTCAATGGGGGATCTCATTCTAACATTCTGTATAGAACATCTCAATGGGGATCTCATTCTAACATTCTGTATAGAACATCTCAATGGGGGATCTCATTCTAACATTCTGTATAGAACATCACTATGGGGATCTCATTCTAACATTCTGTATAGAACATCTCAATGGGGGATCTCATTCTAACATTCTGTATAGAACATCTCAATGGGGGATCTCATTCTAACATTCTGTATAGAACATCTCAATGGGGATCTCATTCTAACATTCTGTATAGAACATCTCAATGGGGGATCTCATTCTAACATTCTGTATAGAACATCTCAATGGGGATCTCATTCTAACATTCTGTATAGAACATCACTATGGGGATCTCATTCTAACATTCTGTATAGAACATCACTATGGGGATCTCATTCTAACATTCTGTATAGAACATCTCAATGGGGATCTCATTCTAACATTCTGTATAGAACATCTCAATGGGGATCTCATTCTAACATTCTGTATAGAACATCTCAATGGGGGATCTCATTCTAACATTCTGTATAGAACATCTCAATGGGGGATCTCATTCTAACATTCTGTATAGAACATCACTATGGGGATCTCATTCTAACATTCTGTATAGAACATCACTATGGGGATCTCATTCTAACATTCTGTATAGAACATCTCAATGGGGATCTCATTCTAACATTCTGTATAGAACATCTCAATGGGGATCTCATTCTAACATTCTGTATAGAACATCACTATGGGGATCTCATTCTAACATTCTGTATAGAACATCTCAATGGGGATCTCGTTCTAACATTCTGTATAGAACATCTCAATGGGGATCTCATTCTAACATTCTGTATAGAACATCACTATGGGGATCTCATTCTAACATTCTGTATAGAACATCTCAATGGGGATCTCATTCTAACATTCTGTATAGAACATCTCAATGGGGATCTCATTCTAACATTCTGTATAGAACATCACTATGGTGATCTCATTCTAACATTCTGTATAGAACATCACTATGGTGATCTCATTCTAACACTGTAAGTGATTTCTGTTATTTCTGGTGTACAGATTATGTTACTGGGGTACCCAGGGGAGACAAAGCTCTGGGCTATGTAAGTATTATGAGCTTTTAGATACAAGCACTATAGAACTAGTTTAACCTTCATTTAACCTTCGTTCATCCTGTCCTATGATGTGTGCTGTAGTCAGCTGTCAGCACACACAGGCTGGATGACCAGGCTAACTATTATTATTATTATGGAGAGTGTAAATCTTGGTAGAAAATCGAACTCAGTCAGTTAAACGGAGTCCGTTATTTTGTCTTGCCATGTAGGTGAACATCTTTAATGGGAGGAACATGGAGTCGATGCTGAACTTCACAGGAACGCAGGTACGCTATGGCAGTGGTTTTACTGTATCAAAGTGGTCAGACACGTATCTATATTTCCCCTCCTGGGCACAATGCTCTGTCCAACCAGGTTCCTTCATCTTAGCCGTGCACGTCATAAAAGGGATGCTAGTCTCCTTTCACAGCCGCTGTATGAGGCTGCGGAAGGTGAGCGAGACTGAAGAGATGCCTGGTCGTATCCCGCCCACAGTGGACCGCTGTCAAGTTACTGACCTATAGCTGGTCCTTTTTTTTTAAACAGCAGAAAAGTAAAAACATTTTTTTACACTAATTTAGTCATCAGAGCTGATAAAGCGCGAGAGGAAGGATAGAGGGTGCAGCTCTAACAGGCGGGGGAGGGGCTGTACTGTGAGCGAGCGTCGCAGGGAGGAGGGAGCGATATAGACGTGAGACGACAACCAATCAAGCCCGACTTCGCGCTTGAGTAAACTAATAGCTGCCATAGCTAGGTTATTTATCATCCAATATGATTACGTAGTACCATAGCGCTGCTCGGTGTCCCTCTGCGGACACCAACGTCATCCTGTTATTTGTTATTGTGCCCGAGTTCACATCTGGAAGCCATTTCACAGCACTGGAAGAAGAAGAAAGATGTTAAAACGGAGGAGGGAGAGTAGAAAGAAGGGATGAGAGAGAGGAGAAGACCACTGGCTTACAGCTTGTTAACCTCGAGATGTGTAGGTCAACACCGCTGAGCTCTCTCCTTTTGTGTTCATATTTCTGTTCTCTTTGGCGCTCCAGTTCAATACCTAAAACAAGAGAACATCTTCTCACTATTTCCAATAGTGTGTTTTTTTTTTTTGGGGGGGGGGATGTTTTTAGTATTAGGATGGATGCCAGGGATTTTACAGAGAAGAAGCAGTCCTTGAGTTTTGAGAGAAATCAATCCGAGAGAAATCTGACCATGTACTCTGTCATGTTGACCTTCTTTTTTTTTTTAACAAAAGATTGGCCTACAGTTGGTATATATATATTTTTTATACAGCAGAAAAGTCAACGGTCCACTGTGGACGGGATACGACCAGGCATCAAATATGATTACATAGTACCTGTCTTGACTGCATCAAAACAGGAGAAGCTAGTTACGCTAGCTAACGTTAGCTAGCTAGGCTAATTGAAGCTGTATTATGTGCTTTCTCATCCTACACTTACAAATAACAATAACTCCATTCAGACAATTTAGTGCCAGCCTACCTGTTGGCTCTTGGTTGTTGTAGCCTAGCCTTCTCCTTTTTTAAACTTTTAATTCCGTCCTTTTTTATTCCATCTTCCATTGATTTGAGATATTTCCTAACTTTTGCTACACACGAAGCGCTGAGGCTCTATGACTGTAGCCTATTGCCGCTTTGATGACTCATGATTGGCCAACGACAAGCTACACACACGCGCCACGCTCTACTCTGGTGAAAAGCAAGAGCGGCGGCAGCAGCATCAATGATAACATTTCTCTCTCTACTGCAGCGGTCTGTTAGGATCTGTACGGGCCCTTCTGGACAAGTTAGTTACACTTACCCGAGGAGACCGGTGACAATCAGATCTGACCCAGACCCGTAACGTTATTTAGAATTGTGGATCTGGACCCTCTCGGGTATTCTGGTACAGGTTGATCCTTGAAGACCTGTAAGTCACAGTGTTGAGTCTATTCAGGGATACGACCCCCTCTCTCTCTCTCTCTCTCTCTCTCTCTCACTCACACACACACACACACACACACACACACACACACACACACACACACACACACACACACACACACACACACACACACACACGTTAACAGCCTATACATTTCCAGACTCTTCTCCTCTGTTCTCCATGTAAATCATGAAACGGTGTGTGTGTGTGTGTGTGTGTGTGTGTGTGTCGACTCCGAGCCAACAGGACGGTTAGAAATGCTGACATAATTGATCAGCTTTTTAGTTTTTGAGCGTTCCTCCTGGAATCTGTTCCACCCACACAGAGACAGACGGCGATGAAGAAGAACTCCGATATACCTACTCTCTCTCTCTCTCTTTGTAGCTACTTCTGCTTCAGGTGCACTCATCATTTGTAGACTCACTGTTCTTCTACACGATGTGAGCTAGAAGGAATCTGTCCCTGTCTGGAATCTGTAGTAATCCATATGTAGATCCTAACGGTGGACTGTATGGAGGAATAGTAGGCTACGAGATCTCTGGAAGATCTCATTGTATTTCTCTCTGTCCTTTTTCCTCAGATGGCTGCCTACTTTGGCCATTCAGTGGCAGCGACCGACCTCAATAACGATGGGTAAGCGATGATGTTTTAATATAAAACTGGTTGTTTGGATGCTGATTGGACGAGCAGCGTTCCAAGCCGTGCTGTATTGGCCGTCACAGACACAGACCTTTGGCTGCTAACAGTTCCATCTGAAAATGACCACTGCTCCTCCATCAGAATATCATGTTGCTGTCTGAATCATCTCTTGTATTTATCTCTACTAGAATATCACGTTGCTGTCTGAATCATCTCTTGTATTTATCTCAACTCACACATTATTTCCTCTTGCTTCCAGCCCAGCATTTAGTTTGGTACAGTGGGGGTTAATATAAACCTAGCATTTAGTTTGGTACAGCGGGGGTTAATATAAACCTAGCATTTAGTTTGGTACAGCGGGGGTTAATATAAGCCTAGCATTTAGTTTGGTACAGCGGGGGGTTAATATAAACCTAGCATTTAGTTTGGTACAGCGGGGTTAATATAAACCTAGCATTTAGTTTGGTACAGCGGGGTTAATATAAACCTAGCATTTAGTTTGGTACAGCGGGGGTTAATATAAGCATTTAGTTTGGTACAGCGGGGGTTAATATAAGCCTAGCATTTAGTTTGGTACAGCGGGGTTAATATAAACCTAGCATTTAGTTTGGTACAGCGAGGGTTAATATAAACCTAGCATTTAGTTTGGTACAGCGGGGGTTAATATAAACCTAGCATTTAGTTTGGTACAGCGGGGGTTAATATAAGCATTTAGTTAGGTACAGTGGGGGTTAATATAAGCATTTAGTTTGGTACAGGGGGGGTTAATATAAGCCTAGCATTTAGTTTGGTACTGCGGGGGGGTTAATATAAGCATTTAGTTTGGTACAGCGGGGGTTAATATAAACCTAGCATTTAGTTTGGTACAGCGGGGGTTAATATAAGCCTAGCATTTAGTTTGGTACAGCGGGGGTTAATATAAACCTAGCATTTAGTTTGGTACAGCGGGGGTTAATATAAACCTAGCATTTAGTTTGGTACAGCGGGGGTTAATATAAACCTAGCATTTAGTTTGGTACAGCGGGGGTTAATATAAGCCTAGCATTTAGTTTGGTACAGCGGGGGTTAATATAAACCTAGCATTTAGTTTGGTACAGCAGGGGTTAATATAAGCATTTAGTTTGGTACAGCGGGGGTTAATATAAGCCTAGCATTTAGTTTGGTACAGCGGGGGGTTAATATAAACCTAGCATTTAGTTTGGTACAGCAGGGGTTAATATAAACCTAGCATTTAGTTTGGTACAGCGGGGTTAATATAAGCCTAGCATTTAGTTTGGTACAGCGGGGGTTAATATAAGCATTTAGTTTGGTACAGCGGGGGTTAATATAAGCCTAGCATTTAGTTTGGTACAGCGGGGTTAATATAAACCTAGCATTTAGTTTGGTACAGCGAGGGTTAATATAAACCTAGCATTTAGTTTGGTACAGCGGGGGTTAATATAAACCTAGCATTTAGTTTGGTACAGCGGGGGTTAATATAAGCATTTAGTTAGGTACAGTGGGGGTTAATATAAGCATTTAGTTTGGTACAGGGGGGGTTAATATAAACCAAGCATTTAGTTAGGTACAGTGGGGGTTAATATAAGCATTTAGTTTGGTACAGGGGGGGTTAATATAAGCCTAGCATTTGGTTTGGTACTGCGGGGGGGTTAATATAAGCATTTAGTTTGGTACAGCGGGGGTTAATATAAACCTAGCATTTAGTTTGGTACAGCGGGGGTTAATATAAGCCTAGCATTTAGTTTGGTACAGCGGGGGTTAATATAAGCCTAGCATTTAGTTTGGTACAGCGGGGGTTAATATAAACCTAGCATTTAGTTTGGTACAGCGGGGGTTAATATAAACCTAGCATTTAGTTTGGTACAGCGGGGGTTAATATAAGCCTAGCATTTAGTTTGGTACAGCGGGGGTTAATATAAACCTAGCATTTAGTTTGGTACAGCAGGGGTTAATATAAGCATTTAGTTTGGTACAGCAGGGTTAATATAAGCCTAGCATTTAGTTTGGTACAGCGGGGGTTAATATAAGCATTTAGTTTGGTACAGCGGGGTTAATATAAGCCTAGCATTTAGTTTGGTACAGCGGGGGTTAATATAAGCCTAGCATTTAGTTTGGTACAGCAGGGGTTAATATAAGCATTTAGTTTGGTACAGCAGGGTTAATAGAAGCATTTAGTTTGGTACAGCGGGGTTAATAGAAGCATTTAGTTTGGTACAGCGGGGGTTAATATTAACCTAGCATTTAGTTTGGTACAGCGGGGGTTAATATAAGCATTTAGTTTGGTACAGCGGGGGTTAATATAAACCTAGCATTTAGTTTGGTACAGCGGGGGTTAATATAAGCATTTAGTTTGGTACAGCGGGGGTTAATATAAGCATTTAGTTTGGTACAGGGGGGGTTAATATAAACCTAGCATTTAGTTTGGTACAGCGGGGGTTAATATAAACCTAGCATTTAGTTTGGTACAGCGGGGTTAATATAAACCTAGCATTTAGTTTGGTACAGCGGGGTTAATGTAAAGCATTTAGTTTGGTACAGCGGGGGTTAATATAAGCATTTAGTTTGGTACAGCGGGGGTTAATATAAGCCTAGCATTTAGTTTGGTACAGCGGGGTTAATATAAACCTAGCATTTAGTTTGGTACAGCGAGGGTTAATATAAACCTAGCATTTAGTTTGGTACAGCGGGGGTTAATATAAACCTAGCATTTAGTTTGGTACAGCGGGGGTTAATATAAGCATTTAGTTAGGTACAGTGGGGGTTAATATAAGCATTTAGTTTGGTACAGGGGGGGTTAATATAAACCAAGCATTTAGTTAGGTACAGTGGGGGTTAATATAAGCATTTAGTTTGGTACAGGGGGGGTTAATATAAGCCTAGCATTTGGTTTGGTACTGCGGGGGGGTTAATATAAGCATTTAGTTTGGTACAGCGGGGGTTAATATAAACCTAGCATTTAGTTTGGTACAGCGGGGGTTAATATAAGCCTAGCATTTAGTTTGGTACAGCGGGGGTTAATATAAGCCTAGCATTTAGTTTTGTACAGCGGGGGTTAATATAAACCTAGCATTTAGTTTGGTACAGCGGGGGTTAATATAAACCTAGCATTTAGTTTGGTACAGCGGGGGTTAATATAAGCCTAGCATTTAGTTTGGTACAGCGGGGGTTAATATAAACCTAGCATTTAGTTTGGTACAGCAGGGGTTAATATAAGCATTTAGTTTGGTACAGCAGGGTTAATATAAGCCTAGCATTTAGTTTGGTACAGCGGGGGTTAATATAAACCTAGCATTTAGTTTGGTACAGCGGGGTTAATATAAACCTAGCATTTAGTTTGGTACAGCGGGGGTTAATATAAACCTAGCATTTAGTTTGGTACAGCGGGGGTTAATATAAACCTAGCATTTAGTTTGGTACAGCGGGGGTTAATATAATCCTAGCATTTAGTTTGGTACAGTGGGGGTTAATATAAGCCTAGCATTTAGTTTGGTACAGCGGGGGTTAATATAAGCCTAGCATTTAGTTTGGTACAGCGGGGGTTAATATAAGCCTAGCATTTAGTTTGGTACAGCGGGGGTTAATATAAGCATTTAGTTTGGTACAGCGGGGGTTAATATAAACCTAGCATTTAGTTTGGTACAGTGGGGGTTAATATAAACCTAGCATTTAGTTTGGTACAGCGGGGGTTAATATAAACCTAGCATTTAGTTTGGTACAGCGGGGGTTAATATAAGCATTTAGTTATGTACAGTGGGGGTTAATATAAGCATTTAGTTTGGTACAGGGGGGGTTAATATAAACCAAGCATTTAGTTAGGTACAGTGGGGGTTAATATAAGCATTTAGTTTGGTACAGGGGGGGTTAATATAAGCCTAGCATTTGGTTTGGTACAGCGGGGGTTAATATAAGCATTTAGTTTGGTACTGCGGGGGGGTTAATATAAGCATTTAGTTTGGTACAGCGGGGGTTAATATAAACCTAGCATTTAGTTTGGTACAGCGGGGGTTAATATAAGCCTAGCATTTAGTTTGGTACAGTGGGGGTTAATATAAGCCTAGCATTTAGTTTGGTACAGCGGGGGTTAATATAAACCTAGCATTTAGTTTGGTACAGCGGGGGTTAATATAAACCTAGCATTTAGTTTGGTACAGCGGGGGTTAATATAAGCCTAGCATTTAGTTTGGTACAGCGGGGGTTAATATAAACCTAGCATTTAGTTTGGTACAGCAGGGGTTAATATAAGCATTTAGTTTGGTACAGCAGGGTTAATATAAGCCTAGCATTTAGTTTGGTACAGCGGGGGTTAATATAAGCATTTAGTTTGGTACAGTGGAGGGGTTAATATAAACCAAGCATTTAGTTTGGTACAGCGGGGGTTAATATAAGCATTTAGTTTGGTACAGCGGGGGTTAATATAAGCCCAGCATTTAGTTTGGTACAGCGGGGGTTAATATAAACCTAGCATTTAGTTTGGTACAGCGGGGTTAATATAAACCTAGCATTTAGTTTGGTACAGCGGGGGGTTAATATAAACCTAGCATTTAGTTTGGTACAGCGGGGGTTAATATAATCCTAGCATTTAGTTTGGTACAGCGGGGGTTAATATAAACCTAGCATTTAGTTTGGTACAGCGGGGGTTAATATAAGCCTAGCATTTAGTTTGGTACAGCGGGGGTTAATATAAGCCTAGCATTTAGTTTGGTACAGCGGGGGTTAATATAAGCATTTAGTTTGGTACAGCGGGGGTTAATATAAACCTAGCATTTAGTTTGGTACAGTGGGGGTTAATATAAACCTAGCATTTAGTTTGGTACAGCGGGGGTTAATATAAACCTTGCATTTAGTTTGGTACAGCGGGGGGAGTTAATATAAACCTAGCATTTAGTTTGGTACAGCGGGGGTTAATATAAGCATTTAGTTTGGTACAGCGGGGGAGTTAATATAAACCTAGCATTTAGTTTGGTACAGCGGGGGTTAATATAAGCATTTAGTTTGGTACAGCGGGGGAGTTAATATAAACCTAGCATTTAGTTTGGTACAGCGGGGGTTAATATAAACCTAGCATTTAGTTTGGTACAGCGGGGGTTAATATAAGCATTTAGTTTGGTACAGCGGGGGAGTTAATATAAACCTAGCATTTAGTTTGGTACAGCGGGGGTTAATATAAGCATTTAGGGGGTTAATATAAACCTAGCATTTAGTTTGGTACAGCGGGGGTTAATATAAACCTAGCATTTAGTTTGGTACAGCGGGGGAGTTAATATAAACCTAGCATTTAGTTTGGTACAGCGGGGGTTAATATAAACCTAGCATTTAGTTTGGTACAGCGGGGGAGTTAATATAAACCTAGCATTTGGTTTGGTACAGCGGGGGAGTTAATATAAACCTAGCATTTGGTTTGGTACATGAACAATTCCCTCCCTCTCTGTTTTTTCCCCCTTTGCTACCTAATGAACACAACCCTTCTTCAGGATATTTACATTTACATTTAAGTCATTTAGCAGACGCTCTTATCCAGAGCGACTTACAAATTGGAAAGTTCATACATATTCATCCTGGTCCCCCCGTGGGGAATGAACCCACAACCCTGGCGTTGCAAGCGCCATGCTCTACCAACTGAGCCACACGGGACCATTTATTAATGGTAAAGAGAGCTTTTATAAAGTGTTGGGTTCTGCTCAAGGCGTGTAGATGTTCATGTCCTGTTTCAGTGTTAATTTATCTCAAGAAGAAGACAAGGCTGGTAATTATACAGGCGTCAGGCCATCAAGTCCTCTCCCGAGTCCTGCCTGCTTCCAGATGACGCAGCTGAAATATGTTGGCTGAATTAGTTACAGTTACCATCCATGCTTTTTAATAGGATGAATATATGTTTACTCACTCTAAATGCACACAGATGCAGCTGTAATATCTGGGCTGATTTTTAAGTAGGTTATGTCATACCATCCGTGCTTCAGTTGCTGTGCCAATACCACTTAGGACATTTTTGAATATTTTGTGGAGATTAAGTCCATAAATGCCCAAATATTGTACATGGTCAATTGTAAGACAAAAAAAAAAAAAAAAAAGAGTTGGTTTTTCGTAAAACAGATGAAGACTATTCCTGTACTGAATAACACTCTTTAAATGGAGAGTCCATATTGAACATGTTTCATAGTACAGTGTTAGGCTTAGTCTATGTTCGGGAAACCAGCCCAAAAAGGTTATTAAAAGGTCTAAGAGGGTTACTTTCTATCTCATTAAAATGTCCATCTCTGTCTGAGCCTGAGCATTTTAAAGTACATATCGTTATTTTTAGTGCTGCAAAATACCATGAATTAGTAACCTTTTATTTAACTAGGCAAGTCAGTTAATAACAACAAATTCTTATTTACAATGACGGCTTACCCCGGACAAACCCGGACGACGCTGGGACAATTGTGCGCCAGCCCTATGGGACTCCCAATCACATCCGGATGTGATACGGCCTGGAATCGAACCAGGGTGTCTTTAGTGACGCCTCAAGCACTGAGATGCAGTGCCTTAGACCGACGAACCACTCGGGAGCCCATTAACTACCAGGAATTAGTAGTTCACTATTGGAAGTTTTGTCTTCTGTAGTGTAAACCCTTAATTATGTCTCTGTCTCTCCTCAGGCTGGTGGATCTGTTTGTGGGCGCCCCTCTGTTCATGGAGCGTGGTAGTGATGGGAAGCTGAGGGAGGTGGGCCAGGTGTCTGTGTTCCTGGCGAAGGGAGGCTTCTCCTTCCACACACCCATCACACTGAGTGGGACAGAGATCTACTCACGCTTCGGCAGTTCTATCGCCACACTGGGGGACCTGGATATGGACGGCTTCAACGGTATGTACAAGGTCTTAACGGTATGTACGAGGCCTCAACGGTATGTACAAGGCCTCAACGGTATGTACGAGGCCTCAACGGTATGTACGAGGCCTCAACGGTATGTACGAGGCCTCAACGGTATGTACGAGGCCTCAACGGTATGTACGAGGCCTCAACGGTATGTACGAGGCCTCAACGGTATGTGCGAGGCCTCAACGGTATGTGCGAGGCCTCAACGGTATGTGTGAGGCCTCAACGGTATGTGTGAGGAGTATGTGTGAGGCCTCAACGGTATGTACGAGGCCTCGACGGTATGTACGAGGCCTCGACGGTATGTACGAGGCCTCGACGGTATGTACGAGGCCTCGACGGTATGTACGAGGCCTCGACGGTATGTACGAGGCCTCGACGGTATGTACGAGGCCTCGACGGTATGTACGAGGCCTCAACGGTATGTACGAGGCCTCAACGGTATGTACGAGGCCTCAACGGTATGTACGAGGCCTCAACGGTATGTACGAGGCCTCAACGGTATGTGTTGAGGCCTCAACGGTATGTGTGAGGCCTCAACGGTATGTGTGAGGCCTCAACGGTATGTGTGAGGCCTCAACGGTATGTGTGAGGCCTCAACGGTATGTGTGAGGAGTATGTGTGAGGCCTCAACGGTATGTACGAGGCCTCAACGGTATGTACGAGGCCTCGACGGTATGTACGAGGCCTCGACGGTATGTACGAGGCCTCGACGGTATGTACGAGGCCTCGACGGTATGTACGAGGCCTCAACGGTATGTACGAGGCCTCAACGGTATGTGTTGAGGCCTCAACGGTATGTGTTGAGGCCTCAACGGTATGTGTTGAGGCCTCAACGGTATGTGTGAGGCCTCAACGGTATGTGTGAGGCCTCAACGGTATGTGTGAGGCCTCAACGGTATGTGTGAGGCCTCAACGGTATGTGTGAGGCCTCAACGGTATGTGTGAGGCCTCAACGGTATGTGTGAGGCCTCAACGGTATGTGTGAGGAGTATGTGTGAGGCCTCAACGGTATGTACGAGGCCTCGACGGTATGTACGAGGCCTCGACGGTATGTGCGAGGCCTCGACGGTATGTGCGAGGCCTCGACGGTGTGTGCGAGGCCTCGGCGGTGTGTGCGAGGCCTCGGCGGTGTGTGCGAGGCCTCGGCGGTGTGTGCGAGGCCTCGGCGGTGTGTGCGAGGCCTCGACGGTGTGTGCGAGGCCTCGACGGTATGTGCGAGGCCTCGACGGTATGTGCGAGGCCTCGACGGTATGTGCGAGGCCTCGACGGTGTGTGCGAGGCCTCGACGGTGTGTGCGAGGCCTCGGCGGTGTGTGCGAGGCCTCGACGGTGTGTGCGAGGCCTCGGCGGTGTGTGCGAGGCCTCGGCGGTGTGTGCGAGGCCTCGGCGGTGTGTGCGAGGCCTCGACGGTGTGTGCGAGGCCTCGGCGGTATGTGCGAGGCCTCGGCGGTGTGTGCGAGGCCTCGACGGTGTGTGCGAGGCCTCGACGGTGTGTGCGAGGCCTCGGCGGTGTGTGCGAGGCCTCGGCGGTGTGTGCGAGGCCTCGGCGGTGTGTGCGAGGCCTCGGCGGTGTGTGCGAGGCCTCGACGGTATGTGCGAGGCCTCGACGGTATGTGCGAGGCCTCGACGGTATGTGGAGCCTCTGAGACAACCGTCTGAATGGTTCTTACAAACTCATAATGATCACTAGAGTTGCTACTTTCTCAAAGCTCCCAGGTTTTTCAGGAATCCTGGTTGGAGGACTCTGGGATTTAGGAGGAAATAAGAACGTGTCCTCCAACCAGGATTGCTTCCGAGGCTCCCGTACTAGTCATACAACTCGGGGAGATTCCCTGGTTTGAAGACAATGGCCAAACCACCATGAAGGGTTGTTAATGATCTTCCTGTAATGTTTCCCTGTTCCAGACATTGCCGTAGCTGCACCCTACGGCGGGCCGAAGCACCGCGGCCTAGTGTACATCCACAATGGGAGGGCTGCAGGGCCTGACCCAGTGCCTTCTCAGGTCCTAGAGGGGAGGTGGGCCTCCTCTTACATGCCCCCCAGCTTTGGATACTCCCTGCACGGAGCCACCGATATTGACCAGAATGGATACCCAGGTAGTTTGATACCAGAATGGATACCCAGGTAGTTTGATACTAGAATGAATACCCAGGTAGTTTGATACTAGAATGGATACCCAGGTAGTTTGATACTAGAATGGATACCCAGGTAGTTTGATACTAGAATGGATACCCAGGTAGTTTGATACTAGAATGGATACCCAGGTAGTTTGATACTAGAATGGATACCCAGGTAGTTTGATACTAGAATGGATACCCAGGTAGTTTGATACTAGAATGGATACCCAGGTAGTTTGATACTAGAATGGATACCCAGGTAGTTTGATACTAGAATGGATACCCAGGTAGTTTGATACTAGAATGAATACCCAGGTAGTTTGATACTAGAATGGATACCCAGGTAGTTTGATACTAGAATGGATGCCCAGGTAGTTTGATACTAGAATGGATACCCAGGTAGATTGATACTAGAATGGATACCCGGGTAGTTTGATACTAGAATGGATACCCGGGTAGTTTGATACTAGAATGGATACCCAGGTAGATTGATACTAGAATGGATACCCAGGTAGTTTGATACTAGAATGGATACCCAGGTAGTTTGATACTAGAATGGATACCCAGGTAGTTTGATACTAGAATGGATACCCAGGTAGTTTCATAACAAAATACATACCCAGGTAGTTTGATACTAGAATGAATACCCAGGTGGTTTGATACTAGAATGGATACCCAGGTAGTTTGATACTAGAATGGATACCCAGGTAGTTTGATACTAGAATGGATACCCAGGTAGTTTCATAACAAAATACATACCCCGGTAGTTTGATACTAGAATGGATACCCAGGTAGTTTCATAACAAAATACATACCCCGGTAGTTTGATACTAGAATGGATACCCAGGTAGTTTCATAACAAAATACATACCCCGGTAGTTTGATACTAGAATGGATACCCAGGTAGTTTGATACTAGAATGGATACCCAGGTAGTTTGATACTAGAATGGATACCCAGGTAGTTTTATACTAGAATGGATATCCAGGTAGTTTGATACTAGAATGGATACCCAGGTAGTTTGATACTAGAATGGATACCCAGGTAGTTTCATAACAAAATACATACCCAGGTAGTTTGATACTAGAATGGATACCCAGGTAGTTTGATACTAGAATGGATACCCAGGTAGTTTGATACTAGAATGGATACCCAGGTAGTTTGATACTAGAATGGATACCCAGGTAGTTTGATACTAGAATGGATACCCAGGTAGTTTGATACTAGAATGGATACCCGGGTAGTTTGATACTAGAATGGATACCCGGGTAGTTTGATACTAGAATGGATACCCAGGTAGATTGATACTAGAATGGATACCCGGGTGGTTTGATACTAGAATGGATACCCAGGTAGATTGATACTAGAATGGATACCCAGGTAGTTTGATACTAGAATGGATACCCAGGTAGATTGATACTAGAATGGATACCCAGGTAGTTTCATAACAAAATACATACCCAGGTAGTTTGATACTAGAATGAATACCCAGGTGGTTTCATAACAAAATACATACCCCGGTAATTTGATACTAGAATGGATACCCATGTAGTTTGATACTAGAATGGATACCCAGGTAGTTTGATACTAGAATGGATACCCAGGTAGTTTGATACTAGAATGGATACCCAGGTAGTTTCATAACAAAATACATACCCAGGTAGTTTGATACTAGAATGGATACCCAGGTAGTTTGATACTAGAATGGATACCCAGGTAGTTTGATACTAGAATGGATACCCAGGTAGTTTGATACTAGAATGGATACCCAGGTAGTTTGATACTAGAATGGATACCCAGGTAGTTTGATACTAGAATGGATACCCAGGTAGTTTGATACTAGAATGGATACCCGGGTAGTTTGATACTAGAATGGATACCCGGGTAGTTTGATACTAGAATGGATACCCGGGTAGTTTGATACCAGAATGGATACCCAGGTAGTTTGATACCAGAATGGATACCCGGGTAGTTTGATACTAGAATGGATACCCGGGTAGTTTGATACTAGAATGGATACCCAGGTAGTTTGATACTAGAATGGATACCCAGGTAGTTTGATACTAGAATGGATACCCAGGTAGTTTGATACTAGAATGGATACCCAGGTAGTTTGATACTAGAATGGATACCCAGGTAGTTTGATACTAGAATGGATACCCAGGTAGTTTCATAACAAAATACATACCCAGGTAGTTTGATACTAGAATGGATACCCAGGTAGTTTGATACTAGAATGGATACCCGGGTAGTTTGATACTAGAATGGATACCCAGGTAGTTTCATAACAAAATACATACCCCGGTAGTTTGATACTAGAATGGATACCCATGTAGTTTGATACTAGAATGGATACCCAGGTAGTTTGATACTAGAATGGATACCCAGGTAGTTTGATACTAGAATGGATACCCAGGTATTTTCATAACAAAATACATACCCAGGTAGTTTGATACTAGAATGGATACCCAGGTAGTTTGATACTAGAATGGATACCCAGGTAGTTTTATACTAGAATGGATACCCAGGTAGTTTTATACTAGAATGGATACCCAGGTAGTTTGATACTAGAATGGATACCCAGGTAGTTTGATACTAGAATGGATACCCAGGTAGTTTCATAACAAAATACATACCCAGGTAGTTTGATACTAGAATGGATACCCAGGTAGTTTGATACTAGAATGGATACCCAGGTAGTTTGATACTAGAATGGATACCCAGGTAGTTTGATACTAGAATGGATACCCAGGTAGTTTGATACTAGAATGGATACCCAGGTAGTTTGATACTAGAATGGATACCCGGGTAGTTTGATACTAGAATGGATACCCGGGTAGTTTGATACTAGAATGGATACCCAGGTAGTTTGATACTAGAATGGATACCCGGGTAGTTTGATACCAGAATGGATACCCAGGTAGTTTGATACCAGAATGGATACCCGGGTAGTTTGATACTAGAATGGATACCCGGGTAGTTTGATACTAGAATGGATACCCGGGTAGTTTGATACTAGAATGGATACCCAGGTACTTTGATACTAGAATGGATACCCAGGTAGTTTCATAACAAAATACATACCCCGGTAGTTTGATACTAGAATGGATACCCAGGTAGTTTGATACTAGAATGGATACCCAGGTAGTTTGATACTAGAATGGATACCCAGGTAGTTTGATACTAGAATGGATACCCGGGTAGTTTGATACTAGAATGGATACCCAGGTAGTTTGATACTAGAATGGATACCCGGGTTTTGTTCGGGGAGGTTGCAGTGTTGTTACAAGGCCGTTAGGGAGTTCAGCTCTGCTAGTATTTTCCTGGGTTTGTGGTGACTGAATGGTTACAGACTTTGTTCTTACTTGGCAAAAAAACAAAAACCTAAAGGATTTGACTGTGGTTATTACCAGGCTTGTTGCTTAGTTAAGCCTGCTGGCATTATACTGACGTTTTTCTCTTCCCCTCTCTCTCTCTCTCTCTCTCTCTCTCTCTCTCTCTCTCTCTCTCTCTCTCTCTCTCTCTCTCTCTCTCTCTCTCTCTCTCTCTCCCTTCTCCCCCCTCTTTCCTTCTCTCTCTCTCTCTTCTCTCCTCTCTCTCTATCTCTCTCTTTCTCCCTTCGCTCCTCTCTCTCTCTCTCTCTCTCTCTCTCTCTCTCTCTCTCTCTCTCTCTCTCTCTCTCTCCCCTCTCTCTCTCTCTACCACAGACTTAATAGTAGGTGTGTTTGGTGCAGACAAAGCCGTTCTCTACAGGTACAGTAGTGCTGTGGCTTCCTTTCTTTGATGTTCCACATGCCTTCAATGTAACGTACTTTATGATCCTGTAGCTCTTACACCATCCAATGTGTTTTATATTCAAGTAGTCCACGAATCTAAAGTAGCCCACATGGTTTAAATGCCATTATCCAAGGTGTGTTTTATATTCAAGTAGTCCACATGGTTTAAATGAATCTAAAGTAGCCCACATGGTTTAAATGCCATTATCCAAGGTGTGTTTTATATTAAAGTAGTCCACATGGTTTAAATGCCATTATCCAAGGTGTTTTATATTAAAGTAGTCCACATGGTTTAAATGCCATTAGTGGAACATGAAGCCTTAGTAGTGGCTTCTCATTTAAAAGTGAACGTTGTAAGAGTCTCTCCAGGCACCCGTATTATATAGGCAGCTCACTTCACAACACAGACAGTAGAGATGTGACATGCTGTACAACTCTGTTGTGTGCAACGTTGAATTGATCCTTTAGCCAAAGATCGCTATAGCTAAGGATAGATCTCCCCCTGTGAGCTGGCTGGCTGGCTGGCTGGCTGGCTGGCTGATTGGCTGGCTGGCTGGCTGGCTGGCTGGCTGGCTGGCTGGCAGGATAGATCTCCCCCTGTGAGCTGGCTGGCTGGCTGGCTGATTGGCTGGCTGGCTGGCTGGCTGATTGGCTGGCTGGCTGGCTGATTGGCTGGCTGGCTGGCTGGCTGGCAGGATAGATCTCCCCCTGTGAGCTGGCTGGCTGGCTGGCTGATTGGCTGGCTGGCTGGCTGGCTGATTGGCTGGCTGGCTGGCTGGCTGGCTGATTGGCTGTCAGGATAGATCTCCCCCTGTGAGCTGGCTGGCTGGCTGGCTGGCTGGCTGTCAGGATAGATCTCCCCCTGTGAGCTGGCTGGCTGGCTGGCTGGCTGGCTGGCTGGCTGATTGGTTGGCTGGCTGGCTGGCTGGCTGGCAGGATAGATCTCCCCCTGTGAGCTGGCTGGCTGGCTGGCTGGCTGGCTGTCAGGATAGATCTCCCCCTGTGAGCTGGCTGGCTGGCTGGCTGGCTGATTGGTTGGCTGGCTGGCTGGCTGGCTGGCAGGATAGATCTCCCCCTGTGAGCTGGCTGGCTGGCTGATTGGCTGGCTGGCTGGCTGATTGGCTGGCTGGCTGGCTGGCTGGCTGGCTGGCTGGCTGTCAGGATAGATCTCCCCCTGTGAGCTGGCTGGCTGGCTGGCTGGCTGGCTGGCTGGCTGATTGGCTGGCTGGCTGGCTGGCTGGCTGGCTGGCTGGCTGGCTGTCAGGATAGATCTCCCCCTGTGAGCTGGCTGGCTGGCTGGCTGGCTGGCTGGCTGATTGGTTGGCTGGCTGGCTGGCTGGCAGGATAGATCTCCCCCTGTGAGCTGGCTGGCTGGCTGGCTGATTGGCTGGCTGGCTGGCTGATTGGCTGGCTGGCTGGCTGATTGGCTGGCTGGCTGGCTGGCTGGCTGTCAGGATAGATCTCCCCCTGTGAGCTGGCTGGCTGGCTGGCTGGCTGGCTGGCTGGCTGATTGGCTGGCTGGCTGGCTGGCTGGCTGGCAGGATAGATCTCCCCCTGTGAGCTGGCTGGCTGGCTGGCTGGCTGGCAGGATAGATCTCCCCCTGTGAGCTGGCTGGCTGGCTGGCTGGCTGTCAGGATAGATCTCCCCCTGTGAGCTGGCTGGCTGTCAGGATAGATCTCCCCCTGTGAGCTGGCTGGCTGGCTGGCTGGCTGGCTGGCTGGCTGGCAGGATAGATCTCCCCCTGTGAGCTGGCTGGCTGGCTGGCTGGCTGTCAGGCTAGATCTCCCCCTGTGAGCTGGCTGGCTGGCTGGCTGGCTGGCTGGCAGGATAGATCTCCCCCTGTGAGCTGGCTGGCTAGCTGGGTGGCTGGCTGGCTGGCTGGCTGGCTGGCTGTCAGGATAGATCTCCCCTTGTGAGCTGGCTGGCTGGCAGGATAGATCTCCCCCTGGGAGCTGGCTGGCTGGCTGGCTGGCTGGCTGGATAGATCTCCCCCTGTGAGCTGGCTGGCTGGCTGGCTGGCTGGCTGTCAGGATAGATCTCCCCCTGTGAGCTGGCTGGCTGTCAGGATAGATCTCCCCCTGTGAGCTGGCTGGCTGGCTGGCTGGCTGGCTGGCTGTCAGGATAGATCTCCCCCCGTGGGCTGGCTGGCTGGCTGGCTGGCTGTCAGGATAGATCTACCCCTGTGAGCTGGCTGGCTGGCTGGCTGGCTGGATAGATCTCCCCCTGTGAGCTGGCTGGCTGGCTGGCTGGCTGGATAGATCTCCCCCTGTGAGCTGGCTGGCTGGCTGTCAGGATAGATCTCCCCCTGTGAGTTGGCTGGCTGGCTGGCTGGCTGGCTGGCTGGATAGATCTCCCCCTGTGAGCTGGCTGGCTGGCTGGCTGGCTGGCTGGCTGGATAGATCTCCCCCTGTGAGCTGGCTGGCTGGCTGGCTGGCTGGCTGGCTGGCTGGCTGGCTGGCAGGATAGATCTCCCCCTGTGAGTTGGCTGGCTAGCTGTCAGGATAGATCTCCCCCTGTGAGTTGGCTGGCTGGCTGGCAGGATAGATCTCCCCCTGTGAGTTGGCTGGCTGGCTGGCTGTCAGGATAGATCTCCCCCTGTGAGTTGGCTGGCTGGCTGGCAGGATAGATCTCCCCCTGTGAGCTGGCTGGCTGGCTGGCAGGCAGGATAGATCTCCCTCTGTGAGTTGGCTGGCTGGCTGGCAGGATAGATCTCCCCCTGTGAGTTGGCTGGCTGGCTGGCTGGCTGGCAGGATAGATCTCCCCCTGTGAGTTGGCTGGCTGGCTGGCTGGCAGGATAGATCTCCCCCTGTGAGTTGGCTGGCTGGCTGGCTGGCTGGCTGGCAGGATAGATCTCCCCCTGTGAGCTGGCTGGCTGGCTGGCTGGCTGGCAGGATAGATCTCCCTCTGTGAGCTGGCTGGCTGGCTGGCTCTGTCAGGATAGATCTCCCCCTGTGAGCTGGCTGGCTGGCTGGCTGGCTGGCAGGATAGATCTCCCCCTGTGAGCTGGCTGGCTGGTTGGCAGGATAGATCTCCCCCTGTGAGCTGGCTGGCTGGCTGGATAGATCTCCCCCTGTGAGCTGGCTGGCTGGCTGTCAGGATAGATCTCCCCCTGTGAGTTGGCTGGCTAGCTGGCTGGCTAGCTGTCAGGATAGATCTCCCTCTGTGAGTTGGCTGATTGGCTGGCTGGCAGGATAGATCTCTCCATGTGAGTTGGCTGGCTTGCTGGCTGTCAGGATAGATCTCCCCCTGTGAGTTGGCTGGCTGGCTGGCTGGCTGGCTGGCTGTCAGGATAGATCTCCCCCTGTGAGTTGGCTGGCTGGCAGGATAGATCTCCCCCTGTGAGTTGGCTGGCTGGCTTGCTGGCTGTCAGGATAGATCTCCCTCTGTGAGTTGGCTGGCTGGCTGTCAGGATAGATCTCCCCCTGTGAGTTGGCTTGCTGGCTGTCAGGATAGATCTCCCCCTGTGAGTTGGCTGGCTGGCTGGCTGTCAGGATAGATCTCCCCCTGTGAGTTGGCTGGCTGGCTGGCTGGCTGGCAGGATAGATCTCCCCCTGTGAGTTGGCTGGCTGGCTTGCTGGCTGGCTGGCAGGATAGATCTCCCCCTGTGAGTTGGCTGGCTGGCTTGCTGGCTGTCAGGATAGATATCCCTTTGTGAGTTGGCTGGCTGGCTGGCTGGCTGTCAGGATAGATCTAGCTTGTTAGATCATAGTTTCAGACTTCCCTTCACCCTATTCATTCCACATAGTGCACTATGAAGGGAATATAATGCCATTTGGGCTGCAGGGTTCATGGATGTTTTCCTTTTGTCTGAGGTCGCGCTGTGCTCACCGCTCTGTTTATGGTCTGACCTTTGATCCCCAGGGCCCGGCCCGTCATCAGTGTTAACGCCACCCTGGACATCAGCCCTCAGATCCTCAACCCGCAGGATAGGAACTGCAAACTGCTTGACCGTGACACACCAGTGTCCTGGTGCGTGACACACAGATTTTCACTTTCTTATGAGATAAAATATTCATGTCCTATGTGTGATGCATTGGTTCATATCAGGGATGGCATTGAAGAGCCAAAATGTAATGGAAATGGGGGGGGGGGGTCTTCATTGACTACAGTGGTCGTCCACACAGTGTATTAGAAAGTTACACTTGCAAGCCTTTGTTTGAGAAGAACTATCTGTTGATACTCTTTCTCTTCCTTTGTGCTGATTGCATATTTGTAACACACACAGACTTCCTCTCTGGTAACCTCATGTTTAAACTGTACAGACAGACTTCCTCTCTGGTAACCTCATGTTTAAACTGTACACACAGACTTCCTCTCTGGTAACCTCATGTTTAAACTGTACAGACAGACTTCCTCTCTGGTAACCTCATGTTTAAACTGTACACACAGACTTCCTCTCTGGTAACCTCATGTTTAAACTGTACAGACAGACTTCCTCTCTGGTAACCTCATGTTTAAACTGTACAGACAGACTTCCTCTCTGGTAACCTCATGTTTAAACTGTACAGACAGACTTCCTCTCTGGTAACCTCATGTTTAAACTGTACACACAGACTTCCTCTCTGGTAACCTCATGTTTAAACTGTACAGACAGACTTCCTCTCTGGTAACCTCATGTTTAAACTGTACAGACAGACTTCCTCTCTGGTAACCTCATGTTTAAACTGTACACACAGACTTCCTCTCTGGTAACCTCATGTTTAAACTGTACACACAGACTTCCTCTCTGGTAACCTCATGTTTAAACTGTACACACAGACTTCCTCTCTGGTAACCTCATGTTTAAACTGTACAGACAAACAGAGTTGACATAAGACCATGCAACATGTTTAGCTAGTATCTACCATGTGGTGCTGTATGCTTGTCTTGAGAACCGTAGAGAACTCTGTGGCCCGTAGAGAACGCTGTGGCCCGTAGAGAACGCTGTGGCCCGTAGAGAAGGCTGTGGCCCGTAGAGAAGGCTGTGGCCCGTAGAGAAGGCTGTGGCCCGTAGAGAAGGCTGTGGCCCGTAGAGAAGGCTGTGGCCCGTAGAGAAGGCTGTGGCCCGTAGAGAAGGCTGTGGCCCGTAGAGAAGGCTGTGGCCCGTAGAGAAGGCTGTGGCCCGTAGAGAACGCTGTGGCCCGTAGAGAACGCTGTGGCCCGTAGAGAACGCTGTGGCCCGTAGAGAACGCCTTGGCCCGTAGAGAACGCCTTGGCCCGTAGAGAACGCCTTGGCCCGTAGAGAACGCTGTGGCCCGTAGAGAAGGCTGTGGCCCGTAGAGAAGGCTGTGGCCCGTAGAGAAGGCTGTGGCCCGTAGAGAAGGCTGTGGCCCGTAGAGAAGGCTGTGGCCCGTAGAGAAGGCTGTGGCCCGTAGAGAAGGCTGTGGCCCGTAGAGAAGGCTGTGGCCCGTAGAGAAGGCTGTGGCCCGTAGAGAAGGCTGTGGCCCGTAGAGAAGGCTGTGGCCCGTAGAGAAGGCTGTGGCCCGTAGAGAAGGCTGTGGCCCGTAGAGAAGGCTGTGGCCCGTAGAGAACTCTGTGGCCCGTAGAGAAGGCTGTGGCCCGTAGAGAAGGCTGTGGCCCGTAGAGAAGGCTGTGGCCCGTAGAGAAGGCTGTGGCCCGTAGAGAAGGCTGTGGCCCGTAGAGAAGGCTGTGGCCCGTAGAGAAGGCTGTGGCCCGTAGAGAAGGCTGTGGCCCGTAGAGAAGGCTGTGGCCCGTAGAGAAGGCTGTGGCCCGTAGAGAAGGCTGTGGCCCGTAGAGAAGGCTGTGGCCCGTAGAGAACGCTGTGGCCCGTAGAGAACACTATAGTGCTTTTACAGTTGGATTTGGTTTGTTTTTAGTTGTGTCTACGAGATGTAAGTATATGGTCATATTTATTGTGTCTCCCCCTCAGTTTCAAAGTGAAGTACTGTGTTAAGGCGAGTGGGAGAAGCGCTCCAGCCTCACTGAGTAAGTACACTACATTACACTACATTGGATCCCTACGGGGCTCTCCGCTACACAACAAACGCTACTCTAGACAAAGGTGTTACCTGACAGCGTTTCCCTCTCCCCGTGTCCCACCAGCTGTACTTACAGAGAACTCTCCTTTAACGGTCACAGAACACAGCTATCCGTCTTTCCCGCTATTTCTCTGAAACAGGTCGAGCGTCCCAAATGGCACCCTAATTCCCTACATAGTGCACTACCTTTGACCTGAGCCCTATGCACCCTGGTTAAAAGTAGTGCACTACAAAGGGAATAGGATGTCAGTTGGGACAGAACCGCAGCTCACCTCTTGTCTCTGTATAGAGACATCCTGTCTGCCTGTACTAAGTCTGTTACCCAGCCGGTTAAGAGTATAGCTTCAGGCTAGTAGTGTGAGCTCAGCTCCGTTCCCAGTAGGACAGCCTGCTGTGTGGTGTGAGGTTTTTAAAAGGCCTCCATCTGGCTTTGCATCAGTTGCATGGCAACGTGCTCGGTCTGTCTGTTTGTCTCTGTGGGTGTAATGGCTTCCAGACTCTGGGCCGTGTTCATTAGGGCACACTGTAGCAAAAACGTTTTGCAACAGAAATTAAAACAAAACATTTCTTATTGGACAAGTTCAGGTAGCCCCTTCCTGTTTCAGTTCGTTTTTTTCTTCTTCTTCTTCCTAATGAGTAGGACCCGGTGCTGCATGGGAGACCACAGACGACGCTCCCAATTAATTATTTCTCTAGAGGCCTTTGAACTTCACTGCTCATGTCCCCCGACTCCCATCAAATGGGTAGTGTTGCAGGAAACTAGAAACGCCTATTCTAATAGCTACTGTTGCAGGAAACTAGAAACACCTATTCTAATAGCTACTGTTGCAGGAAACTAGAAACGCCTATTCTAATAGCTACTCTTGCAGGAAACTAGAAACGCCTATTCTAATAGCTACTCTTGCAGGAAACTAGAAACGCCTATTCTAATAGCTACTGTTGCAGGAAACTAGAAACGCCTATTCTATTAGCTACTGTTGCAGGAAACTAGAAACGCCTATTCTAATAGCTACTGTTGCAGGAAACTAGAAACGCCTATTCTAATAGCTACTGTTGCAGGAAACTAGAAACGCCTATTCTAATAGCTACTGTTGCAGGAAACTAGAAACGCCTATTCTAATAGCTACTGTTGCAGGAAACTAGAAACGCCTATTCTAATAGCTACTGTTGCAGGAAACTAGAAACGCCTATTCTAATAGCTACTGTTGCAGGAAACTAGAAACGTTATAATAGCTACTGTTGCAGGAAACTAGAAACGTTATAATAGCTACTGTTGCAGGAAACTAGAAACGCCTATTCTAATAGCTACTGTTGCAGGAAACTAGACACGTCTATTCTAATAGCTACTGTTGCAGGAAACTAGACACGTCTATTCTAATAGCTACTGTTGCAGGAAACTAGACACGTCTATTCTAATAGCTACTGTTGCAGGAAACTAGACACGTCTATTCTAATAGCTACTGTACGAATCTAGAGGAACAAATAGTTGTGTTTTGTGGTCAAAAAAGGAGAGTTCCCGATAAGTAACCTACAGCTGGTCTATATATAGTGGAGATGTAAACTCTGTATTTGTGCCATCTGTCCGTCTTACCTGGATATTTTCTTTTTGGAAATGAATGATTTCCCCCTGAAAGCGTTGCTCATATCACAACTGGTGCCATTTTACTGTTAGAACTATCGCTCGGTGACTGTTGTCATGACCTCGTTGTCAAGTCAGTCTGTGTCCTCGTCAGAGTTCCAGGTTGACCTGGTGTTGGACAGACTCAAACACAAGGGGGCGACAAAGAGAGTACTGTTCCTCCACGGCAAGACGTCCCGGTACACCAAGAACATGACGGTCAGCAACGGCCGAGGACCAGCCTGCGAGGAGCAAGAAGCCTTCCTCATAGTGAGTTAAGTTAGTTATTAAAGGAAATGGACCCCTTAACAGACCCCTAAGATTGTATGATCTGAGAGGATAGGACTGGTCTTAACAGACCCCTCAGCTCATATGATCTGAGAGGAAATGGACCCCTTAACAGACCCTTCAGCTCATATGATCTGAGAGGAAATGGACCCCTTAACAGACCCCTCAGCTCATATGATCTGAGAGGATAGGACTGGTCTTAACAGACTCCTAAGCTCATATGATCTGAGAGGATAGGACTGGGGGAAAACAGACCCCTAAGCTCATATGATCTGAGAGGATAGGACTGGGGGAAAACAGACCCCTAAGCTCATATGATCTGAGAGGATAGGACTGGTCTTAACAGACCCCTAAGCTCATATGATCTGAGAGGATAGGACTGGGGGAAAACAGACCCCTAAGCTCATATGATCTGAGAGGATAGGACTGGTCTTAACAGACCCCTAAGCTCATATGATCTGAGAGGATAGGACTGGTCTTAACAGACCCCTAAGCTCATATGATCTGAGAGGATAGGACTGGTCTTAACAGACCCCTAAGCTCATATGATCTGAGAGGATAGGACTGGTCTTAACAGACCCCTAAGCTCGTATGATCTGAGAGGATAGGACTGGCCTAAACAGACCCCTAAGCTCGTATGATCTGAGAGGATAGGACTGGCCTAAACAGACCCCTAAGCTCGTATGATCTGAGAGGATAGGACTGGCCTAAACAGACCCCTAAGCTCATATGATCTGAGAGGATAGGACTGGTCTTAACAGACCCCTAAGACCGTATGATCTGAGAGGATAGGCCTGGTCTTAACAGACCCCTAAGATCGTTTGATCTGAGAGGATAGGACTGGTCTTAACAGACCCCTAGGATCGTATGATCTGAGAGGATAGGACTGGGGGAAAACAGACCCCTCAGCTCATATGATCTGAGAGGATAGGACTGGTCTTAACAGACCCCTAAGCTCATATGATCTGAGAGGATAGGACTGGGGGAAACAATATGCCCTTCTAATCATTTTTCAGATCTCCAGAAGTGTGTAGGGGCTAGGAATTGGTTTGGAATTAGGAGACAGTTTCATGATGTAACTTGACTCCAGTTACTAAACCACAGCCCTCTGTAGGATGACTCCCGTTACTAAACCACAACTCTGCTCTGTAGGATGACTCCAGTTACTAAACCACAGCCCTCTGTAGGATGACTCCCGTTACTAAACCACAGCCCTCTGTAGGATGACTCCAGTTACTAAACCACAGCCCTCTGTAGGATGACTCCAGTTACTAAACCACAGCCCTCTGTAGGATGACTCCCGTTACTAAACCACAGCCCTCTGTAGGATGACTCCAGTTACTAAACCACAGCCCTCTGTAGGATGACTCCCGTTACTAAACCACAGCTCTGCTCTGTAGGACGACTCCAGTTACTAAACCACAGCCCTCTGTAGGATGACTCCAGTTACTAAACCACAGCCCTCTGTAGGATGACTCCCGTTACTAAACCACAGCCCTCTGTAGGATGACTCCCGTTACTAAACCACAGCCCTCTGTAGGATGACTCCAGTTACTAAACCACAGCCCTCTGTAGGATGACTCCAGTTACTAAACCACAGCTCTGCTCTGTAGGATGACTCCAGTTACTAAACCACAGCCCTCTGTAGGATGACTCCAGTTACTAAACCACAGCCCTCTGTAGGATGACTCCAGTTACTAAACCACAGCCCTCTGTAGGATGACTCCAGTTACTAAACCACAACCCTCTGTAGGACTACTGTAGGATGACTCCAGTTACTAAACCACAGCCCTCTGTAGGATGACTCCAGTTACTAAACCACAGCCGTCTGTAGGATGACTCCAGTTACTAAACCACAGCCCTCTGTAGGATGACTCCCGTTACTAAACCACAGCCCTCTGTAGGATGACTCCAGCTACTAAACCACAACTCTGCTCTGTAGGATGACTCCAGTTACTAAACCACAACCCTCTGTAGGATGACTCCAGTTACTAAACCACAGCCCTCTGTAGGATGACTCCAGTTACTAAACCACAGCCCTCTGTAGGATGACTCCAGTTACTAAACCACAGCCCTCTGTAGGATGACTCCAGTTACTAAACCACAGCCCTCTGTAGGATGACTCCAGTTACTAAACCACAGCCCTCTGTAGGATGACTCCAGTTACTAAACCACAACCCTCTGTAGGATGACTCCAGTTACTAAACCACAACCCTCTGTAGGATGACTCCAGTTACTAAACCACAACTCTGCTCTGTAGGATGACTCCAGTTACTAAACCACAACTCTGCTCTGTAGGATGACTCCAGTTACTAAACCACAACTCTGCTCTGTAGGATGACTCCAGTTACTAAACCACAGCCCTCTGTAGGATGACTCTAGTTATTAAAC
Source organism: Salvelinus alpinus (assembly GCF_045679555.1). Taxonomy (NCBI): domain Eukaryota; kingdom Metazoa; phylum Chordata; class Actinopteri; order Salmoniformes; family Salmonidae; genus Salvelinus; species Salvelinus alpinus. Next base: position 5,562,474 of record NC_092105.1, on the reverse strand, counting down.
CACAGCCCTCTGTAGGATGACTCCCGTTACTAAACCACAGTCCTCTGTAGGATGACTCCAGTTACTAAACCACAGCCCTCTGTAGGATGACTCCCGTTACTAAACCACAGCCCTCTGTAGGATGACTCCAGCTACTAAACCACAACTCTGCTCTGTAGGATGACTCCCGTTACTAAACCACAACTCTGCTCTGTAGGATGACTCCAGTTACTAAACCACAGCCCTCTGTAGGATGACTCCAGTTACTAAACCACAGCCCTCTGTAGGATGACTCCCGTTACTAAACCACAGCCCTCTGTAGGATGACTCCAGCTACTAAACCACAACTCTGCTCTGTAGGATGACTCCAGTTACTAAACCACAGCCCTCTGTAGGATGACTCCAGTTACTAAACCACAGCCCTCTGTAGGATGACTCCAGTTACTAAACCACAACTCTGCTCTGTAGGATGACTCCAGTTACTAAACCACAGCCCTCTGTAGGATGACTCCAGTTACTAAACCACAGCCCTCTGTAGGATGACTCCAGTTACTAAACCACAGCCCTCTGTAGGATGACTCCAGTTACTAAACCACAACTCTGCTCTGTAGGATGACTCCAGTTACTAAACCACAGCCCTCTGTAGGATGACTCCAGTTACTAAACCACAACTCTGCTCTGTAGGATGACTCCAGTTACTAAACCACAGCCCTCTGTAGGATGACTCCAGTTACTAAACCACAGCCCTCTGTAGGATGACTCCCGTTACTAAACCACAGCCCTCTGTAGGATGACTCCCGTTACTAAACCACAACCCTCTGTAGGATGACTCCAGTTACTAAACCACAGCCCTCTGTAGGATGACTCCAGTTACTAAACCACAACTCTGCTCTGTAGGATGACTCCAGTTACTAAACCACAGCCGTCTGTAGGATGACTCCAGTTACTAAACCACAGCCCTCTGTAGGATGACTCCCGTTACTAAACCACAGCCCTCTGTAGGATGACTCCAGTTACTAAACCACAGCCCTCTGTAGGATGACTCCCGTTACTAAACCACAGCCCTCTGTAGGATGACTCCAGCTACTAAACCACAACTCTGCTCTGTAGGATGACTCCAGTTACTAAACCACAACTCTGCTCTGTAGGATGACTCCAGTTACTAAACCACAGCCCTCTGTAGGATGACTCCAGTTACTAAACCACAGCCCTCTGTAGGATGACTCCAGTTACTAAACCACAGCCCTCTGTAGGATGACTCCAGTTACTAAACCACAACTCTGCTCTGTAGGATGACTCCAGTTACTAAACCACAGCCCTCTGTAGGATGACTCCAGTTACTAAACCACAACTCTGCTCTGCAGGAGGACTCTGAGTTCCGGGACAAGATCACTCCCATCTCTGTTTTCATGGAGTTCAGTCTGGACTACCAACAGGCTGCAGATAAGACCGGCCTACTGCCTATCCTGGACCAGACTACGCCCACCAACATCTCCAAACAGGTACCTCTTTACCCAAGGAATCATCCCAAATGGCACCCTATGCCCTATATAGTGCACTACTTTTATTCAGATCCTTATGAGTCCTGGTCTAAAGTAGTGCACTATATAGGTTTAGGTTACTGTCATTCATATTCACCCAGTTCAATGTAACAGTGATAGGTTTAGGTTACTGTCATTCATATTCACCCAGTTCAATGTAACAGTGATAGGGTTTAGGTTACTGTCATTCATATTCACCCAGTTCAATGTAACAGTGATAGGTTTAGGTTACTATCATTCATATTCACCCAGTTCAATGTAACAGTGATAGGGTTTAGGTTACTATCATTCATATTCACCCAGTTCAATGTAACAGTGATAGGTTTAGGTTACTGTCATTCATATTCACCCAGTTCAATGTAACAGTGATAGGTTTAGGTTACTGTCATTCATATTCACCCAGTTCAATGTAACAGTGATAGGTTTAGGTTACTATCATTCATATTCACCCAGTTCAATGTAACAGTGATAGGTTTAGGTTACTGTCATTCATATTCACCCAGTTCAATGTAACAGTGATAGGTTTAGGTTACTGTCATTCATATTCACCCAGTTCAATGTAACAGTGATAGGTTTAGGTTACTATCATTCATATTCACCCAGTTCAATGTAACAGTGATAGGTTTAGGTTACTGTCATTCATATTCACCCAGTTCAATGTAACAGTGATAGGTTTAGGTTACTGTCATTCATATTCACCCAGTTCAATGTAACAGTGATAGGTTTAGGTTACTATCATTCATATTCACCCAGTTCAATGTAACAGTGATAGGTTTAGGTTACTGTCATTCATATTCCATTCACCCAGTTCAATGTAACAGTGATAGGTTTAGGTTACTGTCATTCATATTCACCCAGTTCAATGTAACAGTGATAGGTTTAGGTTACTGTCATTCATATTCACCCAGTTCAATGTAACAGTGATAGGGTTTAGGTTACTGTCATTCATATTCACCCAGTTCAATGTAACAGTGATAGGTTTAGGATACTGTCATTCATATTCACCCAGTTCAATGTAACAGTGATAGGTTTAGGTTACTGTCATTCATATTCACCCAGTTCAATGTAACAGTGACAGGTTTAGGTTACTGTCATTCATATTCACCCAGTTCAATGTAACAGTGATAGGTTTAGGTTACTGTCATTCATATTCACCCAGTTCAATGTAACAGTGATAGGGTTTAGGTTACTGTCATTCATATTCACCCAGTTCAATGTAACAGTGATAGGTTTAGGTTACTGTCATTCATATTCACCCAGTTCAATGTAACAGTGATAGGTTTAGGTTACTGTCATTCATATTCACCCAGTTCAATGTAACAGTGATAGGTTTAGGTTACTGTCATTCATATTCACCCAGTTCAATGTAACAGTGATAGGGTTTAGGTTACTGTCATTCATATTCACCCAGTTCAATGTAACAGTGATAGGGTTTAGGTTACTGTCATTCATATTCACCCAGTTCAATGTAACAGTGATAGGGTTTAGGTTACTACATGATAGTGGAATGTTCCCTATACCCATCATGAGGTTTCTACATGTCGAGAGACATCAAGGTCATCAAATTGGAGTCATCAAGGTGACAGTAACACATTCAATACCACCTGGGACCCTCTTGCCTACATCTAGATGATTTGGGGTGTAAGCATTAGTCCAAACAGTTGCAAAACTTTCCATTTTGCAACTAAAACAAAAGTTCCTATTGGACAAATTCAGCTAGGTCTTTTACTATTTTTATGAAATCTACTGAGGAGGATGGTCCTCCTCTTCCTCCTCTGTTGGAGCCTCCACTGGTTAAGTGGTGAAGAATGTGTAAATATTTGTTGGGTAAACACATCGTCTACTTGGGACAATATTTTTCAGGCCCATATCCTACTGGACTGTGGCGATGACAACATCTGCAAGCCAGACCTCAGGCTGTCTGTGGTGAGGTGAGTGGTCCTCCACTATATAAGGCTATAGGGACTAACATAGCTAGCCAAACCCAGCTGTACTGGCTGGGTTACAGAGAACATATCAGCACCAGAACAATGTGTTCTGGTTGGCCTGAAAGTGTGGGATCCGGCAACAGTGAGGTTTTGTTTTCCACAGTGACGTTGTTCAAACTGAGTCTAGATTTTTTTTTCTCCCATGAATTGTCTTTCTACCACAAGTGACCAGAAGGAGATCTACATAGGAGATGATAACCCCTTGACCCTGGAGGTGACAGCGGAGAACCGAGGAGAAGGGGCGTACGAGGCAGAGCTACATGTCTTCCTTCCTCCCCAGGCCGACTTCACCGGGGTCGTACGCAACAGTGAGGTATAAACTCCCCTTATGAACTGTAATGGCTGTGGTTATGGGTAGGTCGTACCCAACAGTGAGGTATAAACTCCCCTTATGAACTGTAATGGTGGTGGTTATGGGTAGGTCGTACCCAACAGTGAGGTATAAACTCCCCTTATGAACTGTAATGGCTGTGGTTATGGGTAGGTCGTACCCAACAGTGAGGTATAAACTCCCCTTATGAACTGTAATGGCGGTGGTTATGGGTAGGTCGTACCCAACAGTGAGGTATAAACTCCCCTTATGAACTGTAATGGCTGTGGTTATGGGTAGGTCGTACCCAACAGTGAGGTATAAACTCCCCTTATGAACTGTAATGGTGGTGGTTATGGGTAGGTCGTACCCAACAGTGAGGTATAAACTCCCCTTATGAACTGTAATGGCTGTGGTTATGGGTAGGTCGTACCCAACAGTGAGGTATAAACTCCCCTTATGAACTGTAATGGTGGTGGTTATGGGTAGGTCGTACCCAACAGTGAGGTATAAACTCCCCTTATGAACTGTAATGGTGGTGGTTATGGGTAGGTCGTACCCAACAGTGAGGTATAAACTCCCCTTATGAACTGTAATGGTGGTGGTTATGGGTAGGTCGTACCCAACAGTGAGGTATAAACTCCCCTTATGAACTGTAATGGCTGTGGTTATGGGTAGGTCGTACCCAACAGTGAGGTATAAACTCCCCTTATGAACTGTAATGGTGGTGGTTATGGGTAGGTCGTACCCAACAGTGAGGTATAAACTCCCCTTATGAACTGTAATGGTGGTGGTTATGGGTAGGTCGTACCCAACAGTGAGGTATAAACTCCCCTTATGAACTGTAATGGTGGTGGTTATGGGTAGGTCGTACGCAACAGTGAGGTATAAATTCCCCTTATGAACTGTAATGGTTGTGGTTATGGGTAGGTCGTACCGCCTCTACACTCTAACCACTAGGCTACCTGCCGCCCCTACACTCTAACCACTAGGCAACCTGCCGCCTCTACACTCTAACCACAAGGCTACCTGCCGCCCCTACACTCTAACCACAAGGCTACCTGCCGCCTCTACACTCTAACCACAAGGCTACCTGCCGCCTCTACACTCTAACCACAAGGCTACCTGCCGCCTCTACACTCTAACCACAAGGCTACCTGCCGCCTCTACACTCTAACCACTAGGCTACCTGCCGCCCCTACACTCTAACCACTAGGCAACCTGCCGCCTCTACACTCTAACCACAAGGCTACCTGCCGCCCCTACACTCTAACCACAAGGCTACCTGCCGCCTCTACACTCTAACCACAAGGCTACCTGCCGCCTCTACACTCTAACCACAAGGCTACCTGCCGCCTCTACACTCTAACCACAAGGCTACCTGCCGCCTCTACACTCTAACCACAAGGCTACCTGCCGCCTCTACACTCTAACCACAAGGCTACCTGCCGCCTCTACACTCTAACCACAAGGCTACCTGCCGCCTCTACACTCTAACCACAAGGCTACCTACCGCCTCTACACTCTAACCACAAGGCTACCTGCCGCCTCTACACTCTAACCACAAGGCTACCTGCCGCCTCTACACTCTAACCACAAGGCTACCTGCCGCCTCTACACTCTAACCACAAGGCTACCTGCCGCCTCTACACTCTAACCACAAGGCTACCTGCCGCCTCTACACTCTAACCACAAGGCTACCTGCCGCCTCTACACTCTAACCACAAGGCTACCTGCCGCCTCTACACTCTAACCACAAGGCTACCTGCCGCCTCTACACTCTAACCACAAGGCTACCTACCGCCTCTACACTCTAACCACAAGGCTACCTACCGCCTCTACACTCTAACCACAAGGCTACCTACCGCCTCTACACTCTAACCACAAGGCTACCTGCCGCCTCTACACTCTAACCACAAGGCTACCTGCCGCCTCTACACTCTAACCACAAGGCTACCTGCCGCCTCTACACTCTAACCACAAGGCTACCTACCACCCCATAGACATTATCCACTAGAATTAGTTCTCTGAAGGAATCCTGATGCTAAAATACTAATGAGACATGTTTGTTTGTCCAAAAACAATACAACAGTGATGTTATGATGACGGAAACAGACAGTATTACACCAGTCAAGCTTAGAAAATACATATTTATTTGTCCCTTTTCCAGACACTGTCTAGATTGTCCTGTGCCTACAAGATAGAGAATCAGACCAGGGTGGTGGTGTGTGACCTGGGGAACCCCATGAAAGGCGGAACTAAGGTGAGTGGATGGAGCAGATGGTGACAGTCCTGTCGACCTCAAAGGGGGGATTCCTGTTCTAGGTATTCTATTTCTATGTTGGTGTTGACAGACACTTAGATGAAGCATGCAAATGGTGACAGTCCTGTCGACCTCAAAGGGGGGATTCCTGTTCTAGGTATTCTATTTCTATGTTGGTGTTGACAGACACCTAGACGGAGCATGCAAATGGTGACAGTCCTGTCGAACTCAAAGGGGGGATTCCTGTTCTAGGTATTATATTTCTATGTTGGTGTTGACAGACTCCTAGACGGCACCGTGTCACCGGGTCCTGCTACACGGTGAATAAAGGTGACTCTGATCGGAGTGACTTACAGTGATCCTGATGCTGTGGTGTCTTGTGGTCTTCAGGTGCTGGCCGGTCTGCGTTTCAGCGTTCACCAGCTGTCAGAGCAGGACACGTCTGTGAAGTTTCACCTGCAGATACAGAGGTAAGCCGCAGCTACATATGAGAAACTCTTCATTTAGTTTTTAGGAACTCAGTCGGGGGGGGTCTCAACTTACTGTTGAGGGTTAGAATAGTAGAATATTAAAGTAGCAATTTGTAAACGTTGTTTACGCATCAGTGGTTTTCCTATTGTTGTATGTCACGCTCTGATCAGGTTTACAGGAAATCAAATCAAATGTATTTATATAGCCCTTCGTACATCAGCTGATATCTCAGAAACCCAGCCTAAAACCCCAAACAGCAAGCAATGCAGGTGTAGAAGCACGGTGGCTAGGGAAAAACTCCCTAGAAAGGCCAAAACCTAGGAAGAAACCTAGAGAGGAACCAGGCTATGAGGGGTGGCCAGTCCTCTTCTGGCTGTGCCGGGTGGAGATTATAACAGAACATGGCCAAGATGTTCAGCAAAGTTTCCAGCAAAGTTTCCAGCAAAGTTTCCAGCAAAGTTTCCAGCAATGTCGGATAAAAAAATGACAGGCCTTGATGGAAACAAACATTTTCTGTAAACTTTCCAAATGTCAACAAAACAAAATACGCTATACACTGTGGGATCTTTTTGTGTCGGTAAAATGTACTATGTCATTAATGGTGGTGGAAATGCTTTTATGCACAAATATTGATATAATAACCATCATATCAAAGTAAACTGTGAGTCATGCGACGACATGGTGTGTGGTCCTCCCACTATGACTGGGGAAAGGATGCAGTTTATTAGGCTACAGAGGAAATCAGTTATGATAGAACTGCACAGGGTGGGGAAAGTGCACGGTGACGAGCTTGATGCTGCTTTATAATAAAACATTTGAGGGTCTAATTCTGGTGACATGATGATTGACTGCCGTTTGACAAAATAATCTTGCTCTTTTGTCCATGATAACCTCATCATGAAGGTAATACGTGCCTCCTTTTGGAGTGTGAGAGAGGGAAGCCCTTTTGGAGTGTGAGAGAGGGAAGCCCTTTTGGAGTGTGAGAGAGGGAAGCCCTTTTGGAGTGTGAGAGAGGGAAGCCCTTTTGGAGTGTGAGAGAGGGAAGCCCTTTTGGAGTGTGAGAGAGGGAAGCCCTTTTGGAGTGTGAGAGAGGGAAGCCCTTTTGGAGTGTGAGAGAGGGAAGCCCTTTTGGAGTGTGAGAGAGGGAAGCCCTTTTGGAGTGTGAGAGAGGGAAGCCCTTTTGGAGTGTGAGAGAGGGAAGCCCTTTTGGAGTGTGAGAGAGGGAAGCCCTTTTGGAGTGTGAGAGAGGGAAGCCCTTTTGGAGTGTGAGAGAGGGAAGCCCTTTTGGAGTGTGAGAGAGGGAAGCCCTTTTAGAGAGAGAGAAGCCCTTTTAGAGAGAGAGAGAGAAGCCTCTTTAGAGAGAGAGAGAAGCCCTTTTAGAGAGAGAGATAAGCCCTTTTAGAGAGAGAGAGGAACCCATTTCCCTTCATGGTTGTGAGGTCTGGGGTCCGCTCACCAACCAAGAATTCACAAAATGGGACAAACACCAAATTGAGACTCTGCATGGAGAATGTTGCAAAAATATCCTCCGTGTACAACGTAGAACACCAAATAATGCATGCAGAGCAGAATTAGGCCGATACCCACTAATGATCAAAATCCAGAAAAGAGCCGTTAAATTCTACAACCACCTAAAAGGAAGCGATTCCCAAACCTTCCATAACAAAGCCATCACCTACAGAGAGATGAACCTGGAGAAGAGTCCCCTAAGCAAGCTGGTCCTAGGGCTCTGCTCACAAACACAAACACACCCCACAGAGCCCCAGGACAACAGCACAATTAGACCCAACCAAATCATCAGAAAACAATAAGATAATTACTTAACTCCTTCCAATGTGTCATCAGAAACACTGAGCAAACTAGAATGCTATCTGGCTCTCAAGAGAAGACAGGCTATGTGCAACACTGCCCACAACATGAGGTGGAAACTGAGCTGCACTTCCTGACCTCCTGCCAAATGTTTGACCTTGTTAGAGACACATATTTCCCACAGATTACACAGATCCACAAAGAATTTGAAAACAAACCCGATTTTGATAAACTCCCATATCTACTGGGAGAAATACCACAGTGTGCCATCACAGCAGCAAGATTTGTGACCTGTTGCCACAAGAAAAGGGCAACCAGTGAAGAACAAACACCATTGTAAATACAACCCATATTTATATTTATTTATTTTCCCTTTTGTACTTTAACCATTTGTACATCGTTACAACACTGTATATATACATAATATGACATTTGTAATGTCTTTATTCTTTTGAAACTTCTGTATGTGTAATGTTTTCTGCTCATTTTTATTGTTTTTCACTTTTGTATATTATCTACTTCACTTGCTTTGTCAATGTTAACATATGTTTCCCATGCCAATATAACCCTGAAATTGAATTGTGAGAGAGAAGCCATTTTAGAGAGAGAGAGAGAGAAGCCCTTTTAGAGAGGGAGAGAGAAGCCCTTTTAGAGAGAGAAGCCCTTTTAGAGAGAGAAGCCCTTTTAGAGAGAGAAGCCCTTTTAGAGAGAGAAGCCCTTTTAGAGAGAGAGAGAGAAGCCCTTTTAGAGAGAGAGAGAGAAGCCATTTTAGAGAGAGAAGCCCTTTTAGAGAGAGAAGCCCTTTTAGAGAGAGAAGCCCTTTTAGAGAGAGAGAGAAGCCCTTTTAGAGAGAGAGAGAAGCCCTTTTAGAGAGAGAGAAGCCCTTTTAGAGAGAGAGAAGCCCTTTTAGAGAGAGAGAGAGAAGCCCTTTTAGAGAGAGAGAGAGAAGCCCTTTTAGAGAGAGAGAGAAGCCCTTTTAGAGAGAGAGAGAAGCCCTTTTAGAGAGAGAGAGAAGCCCTTTTAGAGAGAGAGAGAAGCCCTTTTAGAGAGAGAGAGAAGCCCTTTTAGAGAGAGAGAGAAGCCCTTTTAGAGAGAGAGAGAAGCCCTTTTAGAGAGAGAGAGAAGCCCTTTTAGAGAGAGAGAGAAGCCCTTTTAGAGAGAGAGAGAAGCCCTTTTAGAGAGAGAGAGAAGCCCTTTTAGAGAGAGAAGCCCTTTTAGAGAGAGAAGCCCTTTTAGAGAGAGAGAGAGAAGCCCTTTTAGAGAGAGAGAGAGAAGCCATTTTAGAGAGAGAAGCCCTTTTAGAGAGAGAAGCCCTTTTAGAGAGAGAGAGAAGCCCTTTTAGAGAGAGAGAGAAGCCCTTTTAGAGAGAGAGAGAAGCCCTTTTAGAGAGAGAGAGAAGCCCTTTTAGAGAGAGAGAAGCCCTTTTAGAGAGAGAGAAGCCCTTTTAGAGAGAGAGAGACGCCCTTTTAGAGAGAGAGAGACGCCCTTTTAGAGAGAGAGAGAAGCCCTTTTAGAGAGAGAGAAGCCCTTTTAGAGAGAGAGAAGCCCTTTTAGAGAGAGAGAGAAGCCCTTTGAGAGAGAGAGAGAAGCCATTTGAGAGAGAGAGAGAGAAGCCCTTTTAGAGAGAGAGAGAGAAGCCCTTTTAGAGAGAGAGAGAGAAGCCCTTTTAGAGAGAGAGAGAGAAGCCCTTTTAGAGAGAGAGAGATAAGCCCTTTTAGAGAGAGAGACAGAAGCCCTTTTAGAGAGAGACAGAAGCCCTTTTAGAGAGAGACAGAAGCCCTTTTAGAGAGAGACAGAAGCCCTTTTAGAGAGAGACAGAAGCCCTTTTAGAGAGAGACAGAAGCCCTTTTAGAGAGAGACAGAAGCCCTTTTAGAGAGAGACAGAAGCCCTTTTAGAGAGAGACAGAAGCCCTTTTAGAGAGAGACAGAAGCCCTTTTAGAGAGAGACAGAAGCCCTTTTAGAGAGAGACAGAAGCCCTTTGAGAGAGAGAGAGAAGCCCTTTGAGAGAGAGAGAGAAGCCCTTTTAGAGAGAGAGAGAAGCCCTTTTAGAGAGAGAGAGAAGCCCTTTTAGAGAGAGAGAGAAGCCATTTTAGAGAGACAGAGAAGCCATTTTAGAGAGACAGAGAAGCCATTTTAGAGAGACAGAGAAGCCCTTTTAGAGAGAGAGAGAAGCCCTTTTAGAGAGAGAGAGAAGCCCTTTTAGAGAGAGAGAGAAGCCCTTTGAGAGAGAGAGAAGCCCTTTGAGAAAGAGAGAAGCCCTTTTAGAGAGAGAGAGAAGCCCTTTTAGAGAGAGAGAGAGAAGCCCTTTTAGAGAGAGAGAGAGAAGCCCTTTTAGAGAGAGAGATAGAGAAGCCCTTTTAGAGAGAGATAGAGAAGCCCTTTTAGAGAGAGAGAGAGAAGCCCTTTTAGAGAGAGAGAGAAGCCCTTTTAGAGAGAGAGAGAAGCCCTTTTAGAGAGAGAGAAGCCCTTTTAGAGAGAGAGAAGCCCTTTTAGAGAGAGAGAGAAGCCCTTTTAGAGAGAGAGAGAAGCCCTTTTAGAGAGAGACAGAAGCCCTTTTAGAGAGAGACAGAAGCCCTTTTAGAGAGAGACAGAAGCCCTTTTAGAGAGAGACAGAAGCCCTTTTAGAGAGAGACAGAAGCCCTTTTAGAGAGAGACAGAAGCCCTTTTAGAGAGAGACAGAAGCCCTTTTAGAGAGAGACAGAAGCCCTTTTAGAGAGAGACAGAAGCCCTTTTAGAGAGAGACAGAAGCCCTTTTAGAGAGAGACAGAAGCCCTTTTAGAGAGAGAGAGAAGCCCTTTTAGAGAGAGAGAGAAGCCCTTTTAGAGAGAGAGAGAAGCCCTTTTAGAGAGAGAGAGAAGCCCATTTAGAGAGAGAGAGAAGCCCTTTTAGAGAGAGAGAGAAGCCCTTTTAGAGAGAGAGAAGCCCTTTTAGAGAGAGAGAGAGAAGCCCTTTTAGAGAGAGAGAGAGAAGCCCTTTTAGAGAGAGAGAGAGAGAAGCCCTTTTAGAGAGAGAGAGAGAAGCCCTTTTAGAGAGAGAAAGAGAGAGAGAGAGAAGCCCTTTTAGAGAGAGAGAGAAGCCCTTTTAGAGAGAGAGAGAAGCCCTTTTAGAGAGAGAGAGAAGCCCTTTTAGAGAGAGAGAGAGAGAAGCACTTTTAGAGAGAGAGAGAGAAGCCCTTTTAGAGAGAGACAGAAGCCCTTTTAGAGAGAGAGAGAGAAGCCCTTTTAGAGAGAGACAGAAGCCCTTTTAGAGAGAGAGAGAAGCCCTTTTAGAGAGAGACAGAAGCCCTTTTAGAGAGAGAGAGAAGCCCTTTGAGAGAGAGAGAGAGAGAAGCCCTTTTAGAGAGAGAGAGAGAAGCCCTTTTAGAGAGAGAGAGAGAAGCCCTTTTAGAGAGAGAGAGAAGCCCTTTTAGAGAGAGAGAGAGAAGCCCTTTTAGAGAGAGAGAGAGAAGCCCTTTTAGAGAGAGAGAGAAGCCCTTTTAGAGAGAGAGAGAGAAGCCCTTTTAGAGAGAGAGAGAGGAGCCCTTTTAGAGAGAGCGAGAGGAGCCCTTTTAGAGAGAGAGAGAGAAGCCCTTTTAGAGAGAGAGAGAGAAGCCCTTTTAGAGAGAGAGAGAGAAGGCCGCCGTAGGCAGACATGGCTCTCAAGAGAAGACAGGCTATGTGCTCACTGCCCACAAAATGAGGTGGAAACTGAGCTGCACTTCCTAACCTCCTGCCCAATGTATGACCATATTAGAGACACATATTTCCCTCAGATCACACAGATCCACAAAGAATTCGAAAACAAATCCAATTTTGATAAACTCCCATATCTACTGGGTGAAATTCCACAGTGTGCCATCACAGCAGCAAGATTTGTGACCTGTTGCCACAAGAAAAGGGCATCCAGTGAAGAACAAACACCATTGTAAATACAACCCATATTTATGTTTATTTATTTTAACTTGTGTGCTTTAACCATTTATACATTGCTACAACACTGTATATATATAATATGACATTTGTAATGTCTTTATTGCTTTGAAACTTCTGTATGTGTAATGTTTACTGTTAATTTTTATTGTTTATTTCACTTTTGTATATTATCTACCTCACTTGCTTTGGCAATGTTAACACATGTTTCCCATGCCAATAAAGCCCCTTGAATTGAATTGAATTGAATTGAGAAGCCCTTTTAGAGAGAGAGAGAGAAGCCCTTTTAGAGAGAGAGAGAGAAGCCCTTTTAGAGAGAGAGAGAGAAGCCCTTTTAGAGAGAGAGAGATAAGCCCTTTTAGAGAGAGAGAGATAAGCCCTTTTAGAGAGAGAGACAGAAGCCCTTTTAGAGAGAGACAGAAGCCCTTTTAGAGAGAGACAGAAGCCCTTTTAGAGAGAGACAGAAGCCCTTTTAGAGAGAGACAGAAGCCCTTTTAGAGAGAGACAGAAGCCCTTTTAGAGAGAGACAGAAGCCCTTTTAGAGAGAGACAGAAGCCCTTTTAGAGAGAGACAGAAGCCCTTTTAGAGAGAGACAGAAGCCCTTTTAGAGAGAGACAGAAGCCCTTTTAGAGAGAGACAGAAGCCCTTTTAGAGAGAGACAGAAGCCCTTTTAGAGAGACAGAAGCCATTTTAGAGAGACAGAAGCCCTTTTAGAGAGAGAGAGAAGCCCTTTTAGAGAGAGAGAGAAGCCCTTTTAGAGAGAGACAGAAGCCCTTTGAGAGAGAGACAGAAGCCCTTTGAGAGAGAGAGAGAAGCCCTTTGAGAGAGAGAGAGAAGCCCTTTTAGAGAGAGAGAGAAGCCCTTTTAGAGAGAGAGAGAAGCCCTTTTAGAGAGAGAGAGAAGCCCTTTTAGAGAGAGAGAGAAGCCCTTTTAGAGAGAGAGAGAAGCCCTTTTAGAGAGAGAGAGAAGCCATTTTAGAGAGACAGAGAAGCCCTTTTAGAGAGAGAGAGAAGCCCTTTTAGAGAGAGAGAGAAGCCCTTTGAGAGAGAGAGAAGCCCTTTGAGAAAGAGAGAAGCCCTTTTAGAGAGAGAGAGAAGCCCTTTTAGAGAGAGAGAGAGAAGCCCTTTTAGAGAGAGAGAGAGAAGCCCTTTTAGAGAGAGAGATAGAGAAGCCCTTTTAGAGAGAGATAGAGAAGCCCTTTTAGAGAGAGAGAGAGAAGCCCTTTTAGAGAGAGAGAGAGAGAAGCCCTTTTAGAGAGAGAGAGAAGCCCTTTTAGAGAGAGAGAAGCCCTTTTAGAGAGAGAGAAGCCCTTTTAGAGAGAGAGAGAAGCCCTTTTAGAGAGAGAGAGAAGCCCTTTTAGAGAGAGAGAGAAGCCCTTTTAGAGAGAGAGAGAAGCCCTTTTAGAGAGAGAGAGAAGCCCTTTTAGAGAGAGACAGAAGCCCTTTTAGAGAGAGACAGAAGCCCTTTTAGAGAGAGACAGAAGCCCTTTTAGAGAGAGACAGAAGCCCTTTTAGAGAGAGACAGAAGCCCTTTTAGAGAGAGACAGAAGCCCTTTTAGAGAGAGACAGAAGCCCTTTTAGAGAGAGACAGAAGCCCTTTTAGAGAGAGACAGAAGCCCTTTTAGAGAGAGACAGAAGCCCTTTTAGAGAGAGAGAAGCCCTTTTAGAGAGAGAGAAGCCCTTTTAGAGAGAGAGAAGCCCTTTTAGAGAGAGAGAAGCCCTTTTAGAGAGAGAAGCCCTTTTAGAGAGAGAGAAGCCCTTTTAGAGAGAGAGAGAAGCCCTTTTAGAGAGAGAGAAGCCCATTTAGAGAGAGAGAAGCCCTTTTAGAGAGAGAGAAGCCCTTTTAGAGAGAGAGAAGCCCTTTTAGAGAGAGAGAGAAGCCCTTTTAGAGAGAGAGAGAAGCCCTTTTAGAGAGAGAGAGAGAAGCCCTTTTAGAGAGAGAGAGAAGCCCTTTTAGAGAGAGAAAGAGAGAGAGAGAAGCCCTTTTAGAGAGAGAGAGAAGCCCTTTTAGAGAGAGAGAAGCCCTTTTAGAGAGAGAGAAGCCCTTTAAGAGAGAGAGAGAAGCCCTTTTAGAGAGAGAGAGAAGCCCATTTGAGAGAGAGAGAAGCCCTTTTAGAGAGAGAGAAGCCCTTTTAGAGAGAGAAGCCCTTTTAGAGAGAGAGAGAAGCCCTTTTAGAGAGAGAGAGAAGCCCTTTTAGAGAGAGAGAGAGAAGCCCTTTTAGAGAGAGAGAGAGAAGCCCTTTTAGAGAGAGAGAGAAGCCCTTTTAGAGAGAGAAAGAGAGAGAGAAGCCCTTTTAGAGAGAGAGAGAAGCCCTTTAAGAGAGAGAGAGAAGCCCTTTTAGAGAGAGAGAGAGAAGCCCTTTTAGAGAGAGAGAGAGAGAGAAGCCCTTTTAGAGAGAGAGAGAGAGAAGCCCTTTTAGAGAGAGAGAGAGAAGCCCTTTTAGAGAGAGACAGAAGCCCTTTTAGAGAGAGAGAGAGAAGCCCTTTTAGAGAGAGACAGAAGCCCTTTTAGAGAGAGAGAGAAGCCCTTTTAGAGAGAGAGAGAGAAGCCCTTTTAGAGAGAGAGAGAGAAGCCCTTTTAGAGAGAGAGAGAAGCCCTTTTAGAGAGAGAGAGAGAAGCCCTTTTAGAGAGAGAGAGAGAAGCCCTTTTAGAGAGAGAGAGAGAAGCCCTTTTAGAGAGAGAGAGAGAAGGCCGCCGTAGGCAGACATGGCTCTCAAGAGAAGACAGGCTATGTGCTCACTGCCCACAAAATGAGGTGGAAACTGAGCTGCACTTCCTAACCTCCTGCCCAATGTATGACCATATTAGAGAGACATATTTCCCTCAGATTACACAGATCCACAAAGAATTCGAAAACAAATCCAATTTTGATAAACTCCCATATCTACTGGGTGAAATTCCACAGTGTGCCATCACAGCAGCAAGATTTGTGACCTGTTGCCACAAGAAAAGGGCATCCAGTGAAGAACAAACACCATTGTAAATACAACCCATATTTATGTTTATTTATTTTAACTTGTGTGCTTTAACCATTTATACATTGCTACAACACTGTATATATATAATATGACATTTGTAATGTCTTTATTGCTTTGAAACTTCTGTATGTGTAATGTTTACTGTTAATTTTTATTGTTTATTTCACTTTTGTATATTATCTACCTCACTTGCTTTGGCAATGTTAACACATGTTTCCCATGCCAATAAAGCCCCTTGAATTGAATTGAATTGAATTGAGAAGCCCTTTTAGAGAGAGAGAGAGAAGCCCTTTTAGAGAGAGAGAGAGAAGCCCTTTTAGAGAGAGAGAGAGAAGCCCTTTTAGAGAGAGAGAGAGAAGCCCTTTTAGAGAGAGAGAGAGAAGCCCTTTTAGAGAGAGAGAGAGAAGCCCTTTTAGAGAGAGAGAGAGAAGCCCTTTTAGAGAGAGAGAGAGAAGCCCTTTTAGAGAGAGAGAGAAGCCCTTTTAGAAAGAGAGAGAAGCCCTTTGAGAAAGAGAGAGAAGCCCTTTGAGAAAGAGAGAGAAGCCCTTTGAGAAAGAGAGAGAAGCCCTTTGAGAAAGAGAGAGAAGCCCTTTGAGAAAGAGAGAGAAGCCCTTTGAGAAATAGAGAGAAGCCCTTTGAGAAAGAGAGAGAAGCCCTTTTAGAGAGAGAGAGAAGCCCTTTTAGAGAGAGAAGCCCTTTTAGAGAGAGAAGCCCTTTTAGAGAGAGAAGCCCTTTTAGAGAGAGAGAGAGAAGCCCTTTTAGAGAGAGAGAGAAGCCCTTTTAGAGAGAGAGAGAGAAGCCCTTTTAGAGAGAGAGAGAGAAGCCCTTTTAGAGAGAGAGAGAGAAGCCCTTTTAGAGAGAGAGAGAGAAGCCCTTTTAGAGAGAGAGAGAGAAGCCCTTTTAGAGAGAGACAGAAGCCCTTTTAGAGAGAGACAGAAGCCCTTTTAGAGAGAGACAGAAGCCCTTTTAGAGAGAGACAGAAGCCCTTTTAGAGAGAGACAGAAGCCCTTTTAGAGAGAGACAGAAGCCCTTTTAGAGAGAGACAGAAGCCCTTTTAGAGAGAGACAGAAGCCCTTTTAGAGAGAGACAGAAGCCCTTTTAGAGAGAGAGAGAGAGAAGCCCTTTTAGAGAGAGAGAGAGAGAAGCCCTTTTAGAGAGAGAGAGAGAAGCCCTTTTAGAGAGAGAGAGAGAAGCCCTTTTAGAGAGAGAGAGAGAGAGAGAGAGAGAGAGAGAAGCCCTTTTAGAGAGAGAGAAGCCCTTTTAGAGAGAGAGAGAGAGAATCCCTTTTAGAGAGAGAGAGAAGCCCGTTTAGAGAGAGAGAGAAGCCCTTTTAGAGAGAGAGAGAAGCCCTTTTAGAGAGAGAGAGAAGCCCTTTTAGAGAGAGAGAGATGAGCCCTTTTAGAGAGAGAGAGAAGCCCTTTTAGAGAGAGAGAGAGAAGCCCTTTTAGAGAGAGAGAGAGAAGCCCTTTTAGAGAGAGAGAGAGAAGCCCTTTTAGAGAGAGAGAGAAGCCCTTTTAGAGAGAGAGAGAAGCCCTTTTAGAGAGAGAGAGAAGCCCTTTTAGAGAGAGAGAGAGAAGCCCTTTTAGAGAGAGAGAGAGAAGCCCTTTTAGAGAGAGAGAGAGAGAGAAGCCCTTTTAGAGAGAGAGAGAAGCCCTTTTAGAGAGAGAGAGAAGCCCTTTTAGAGAGAGAGAGAAGCCCTTTTAGAGAGAGACAGAAGCCCTTTTAGAGAGAGACAGAAGCCCTTTTAGAGAGAGAGAGAGAAGCCCTTTTAGAGAGAGAGAGAAGCCCTTTCAGAGAGAGAGAGAGAGAAGCCCTTTTAGAGAGAGAGAGAGAAGCCCTTTTAGAGAGAGAGAGAGAGAAGCCCTTTTAGAGAGAGAGAGAAGCCCTTTTAGAGAGAGAGAGAGAGAGAGAAGCCCTTTTAGAGAGAGAGAGAGAGAGAGAAGCCCTTTTAGAGAGAGAGAGAAGCCCTTTTAGAGAGAGAGAGAAGCCCTTTTAGAGAGAGAGAAAAGCCCTTTTAGAGAGAGAGAAAAGCCCTTTTAGAGAGAGAGAAAAGCCCTTTTAGAGAGAGAGAAAAGCCCTTTTAGAGAGAGAGAGAGAGTCCTTGTCCTCTCTCCACACACCCTGACTCTGTGGTGACGGACAGTGTGAGACTAAAGATGTATCCTAAATGGTACCTTACTCCCTATTTAGTGCATTATATAGGGTAGGCTGCCATTTGGGACACATCCTAAGACATGTATTTGTGTTCTCCCTGCTTGTATTCAGAGTGGCATTTCAATTACAGAGTATATGTATCCTGTTGTTGTGAAGGGCAAACCATTTGGTCTTCTAACCTCCTGTTTACTCTGCCAGTCCCCTAGCTCACACGGGGGCTGTCTTTACACACGCATTCTGCTGACCAAAGGCATTGTTGAATTGTTCAGAATAGTTTAGCTAAAACCCACGAGTCTTGTGGTAGAATTGTCTGGAGGAGTTTTTAAGGCTTTGGCACCAGTTAAAATTCTGGATGAGGTTACAACATATATACAATGGCGCCACCTTGTGGACGCGTGTGTTATAGCATCAAACTGTACTGTGCACATTTAGTCATCTGATGATTTATCTTCCTGTTTTCACTAAGCTCCTTTTTATAATAGATCGTAATATTGTCTTTCAGTTCCAACCAGTTCAACAACACCAGCAGTCTGGTCCTCAGCATCACAAAGCTGGCTGTCCTGGCCAAGGTGGACGTCAGAGGGTATGTGTCTGATCACTCATTTCAATACCTTAATAATACATTATTTACTCTTTTAAATACCTTAATAATACATTATTTACTCATTTAAATACCTTAATAATACATTATTTACTCATTTAAATACCTTAATACCATAATACATTATCATTTCTATACCTTAATAATACATTATTTACTCATTTAAATACATGATTTACTCATTTAAATACCTTAATAAAACCATAAGTATTAAGGTATTCAATGTTTGAATACCTTAATACCGTATTTACTCATTTGAATACCTTAATACCATAATACATTATTTACTCATTTAAATACCTTAATAAAACCATAATACCTCATTTGAATACCTTAATACCATAATACATTATTTACTGTACATTTTTAAATGATTCTGATTATATGAATCCATAAGATCTCTTCAGATGATCGTGTGATTGTGTCCATAATATGACAGCAATGCAGACTACAGTTAATTAGGCTCAGATGTCTGCCAGCTCAAAACCCTAGGAGGGACGTTCAGCTGTTCTGCCTCAGAAACTAAGTGTTTATCAAATCACATTTGATTTGTCACATGCGCCGAATACAACAGGTGTAGACGACCTTACAGTGAAATGTTTACTTACAAGCCCTTAACCAACAATGCAGTTTTAAGAAAATACCAACAAAAAAACTAACAAATATTTAAAGAGCAGCAGTAAAATAACAATGTGGAGGCTATATTCAGGGTGTTACGGTACAGAGTCAATGTGGAGGCTATATACAGGGTATTACGGTACAGAGCCAATGTGGAGGCTATATACAGGGTATTACGGTAAAGAGTCAATGTGGAGGCTATATACAGGGTGTTACGGTACAGAGTCAATGTGGAGGCTACATACAGGGTGTTACGGTACAGAGTCAATGTGGAGGCTATATACAGGGTGTTACGGTGCAGAGTCATTGTGGAGGCTATATACAGGGTGTTACGGTACAGAGTCATTGTGGAGACTATATACAGGGGGTACCTGTACAGAGTCAATGTGGAGGCTATATACAGGGGGTACCTGTACAGAGTCAATGTGGAGACTATATACAGGGTGTTACGGTACAGAGTCAATGTGGAGACTATATACAGGGGGTACCTGTACAGAGTCAATGTGGAGACTATATACAGGGGGTACCAGTACAGAGTCAATGTGCTGGAGACCGGTGACGAGGTAATTGAGATAATTATGTACATGTAGGTAGAGTTATTAAAGTGGCTATGCATAGATAATAACAGAGAGTAGCAGCAGCGTAGAACGGGAGGCAATGCAAATAGTCTAGGTAGCCATTTGATTAGATGTTCAGGAGTCTTATGGCTTGGGGGGAAGAAGCTGTGAAGGAGTCTTATGGCTTGGGGGGAAGAAGCTGTGAAGGAGTCTTATGGCTTGGGGGGAAGAAGCTGTGAAGGAGTCTTATGGCTTGGGGGGAAGAAGCTGTGAAGGAGTCTTATGGCTTGGGGGGAAGAAGCTGTGAAGGAGTCTTATGGCTTGGGGGGAAGAAGCTGTGAAGGAGTCTTATGGCTTGGGGGGAAGAAGCTGTGAAGGAGTCTTTTGGTCCTAGACTTGGCGCTCCGGTACCGCTTGCCGTGCGGTAGCAGAGA
The DNA here is from genome assembly GCF_045679555.1 of Salvelinus alpinus. Taxonomy (NCBI): domain Eukaryota; kingdom Metazoa; phylum Chordata; class Actinopteri; order Salmoniformes; family Salmonidae; genus Salvelinus; species Salvelinus alpinus. The sequence continues at coordinate 5,542,862 of NC_092105.1, read as the reverse complement.
GAACAGTCTATGACTAGGGTGGCTGGAGTCTTTGACAGTTTTGAGGGTCTTCCTCTGACACTGCCTGGTATAGAGGTCCTGTATGGCAGGAAGCTTGGCCCCGGTGATGTATAACAGGAGAGTTTAGCCTGGTTTGCTTCTGTAAACAGACAGACTGGGGAATGAATGAGGCATAAATATTAAGCCACGACAGATGTGCATTCTTGGTAAATGCACATTAGAGACAGTACCCATGTGTTAACTCTACCTGCTCTTAGGACCTGTTGGGAATGTCTTATTCTATATCCGTGAATTGTATAATGTTACTGGATGTTAATTGTGGGACTAAAACGTCAATAAACAAAATGTTAGAAACCACCGCAAACAACAACCACCAAACCCCACAGTATGTGGATCTCTAACCCCCTTCTCCTCTTCTTTCTCCTCTCCCTCACTCTTATTCTCTTCTTCTCTCCCTCCCGCTTCTCTTCTTTCTCCTCTTCTTTCTCTTCTCCCTCACTCTTATTCTCTTCTTCCTCCCTCCCTCTTCTCTCTCCTCTTCCTCCCTCCCTCCCTCTTCTCTTCTTTCTCCTCTTCTTTCTCTTCTCCCTCACTCTTATTCTCTTCTTCCTCCCTCTTCTCTTCTCTCTCCTCTTCCTCCCTCCCTCCCTCTTCTCTCTCCTCTTTCTCTCTCCTCTTCCTCCCTCTTCTCCCTCTTCTCTCTCCTCTTCTCTCCTCCTCTCCCTCTGCTGTAGGGTGTCCGCCCCAGACCAGGTCTTCCTGCCTGTTGCCAACTGGCAGCCTAAAGAGAACCCTGTCGTAGGAGATGACATCGGCCCACAGATACTGCACGTCTATGAGGTCAGTGTTCTGCTTGATCACATGACACTGGCTGGATCTGGAGCAGCATCCTATATAGTGCACTACTTATAACCACGCTGGTCAAAAGTAGTGCACTACTTATAACCACGCTGGTCAAAAGTAGTGCACTACATAGGGTGTAGGGTGGCACCCTGTGTCATGACTTTACACCCCAACTATGTAATCTGTCATCTTTAGATGCATAGAAACTAACATACCTGTTTTATGACTGTGTGTTTACTATAGAAACTAACATACTTGTTTTATGACTGTTTACTATAGAAACTAACATACCTGTTTTATGACTGTTTACTATAGAAACTAACATACCTGTTTTATAACTGTGTGTTTACTATAGAAACTAACATACCTGTTTTATAACTGTGTGTTTACTATAGAAACTAACATACCTGTTTTATGACTGTCTGTGTTTACTATAGAAACTAACATACCTGTTTTATGACTGTTTACTATAGAAACTAACATACCTGTTTTATGACTGTCTGTGTTTACTATAGAAACTAACATACCTGTTTTATGACTGTTTACTATAGAAACTAACATACCTGTTTTATGACTGTGTGTTTACTATAGAAACTAACATACTTGTTTTATGACTGTTTACTATAGAAACTAACATACCTGTTTTATGACTGTTTACTATAGAAACTAACATACCTGTTTTATGACTGTTTACTATAGAAACTAACATACCTGTTTTATGACTGTGTGTTTACTATAGAAACTAACATACCTGTTTTATGACTGTTTACTATAGAAACTAACATACCTGTTTTATGACTGTGTGTTTACTATAGAAACTAACATACCTGTTTTATGACTGTTTACTATAGAAACTAACATACCTGTTTTATGACTGTGTGTTTACTATAGAAACTAACATACCTGTTTTATGACTGTTTACTATAGAAACTAACATACCTGTTTTATGACTGTCTGTGTTTACTATAGAAACTAACATACCTGTTTTATGACTGTTTACTATAGAAACTAACATACCTGTTTTATGACTGTTTACTATAGAAACTAACATACCTGTTTTATGACTGTTTACTATAGAAACTAACATACTTGTTTTATGACTGTTTACTATAGAAACTAACATACCTGTTTTATGACTGTTTACTATAGAAACTAACATACTTGTTTTATGACTGTTTACTATAGAAACTAACATACCTGTTTTATGACTGTGTGTTTACTATAGAAACTAACATACCTGTTTTATGACTGTTTACTATAGAAACTAACATACCTGTTTTATGACTGTTTACTATAGAAACTAACATACTTGTTTTATGACTGTGTGTTTACTATAGAAACTAACATACCTGTTTTATGACTGTCTGTGTTTACTATAGAAACTAACATACCTGTTTTATGACTGTGTGTTTACTATAGAAACTAACATACTTGTTTTATGACTGTTTACTATAGAAACTAACATACCTGTTTTATGACTGTGTGTTTACTATAGAAACTAACATACCTGTTTTATGACTGTTTACTATAGAAACTAACATACCTGTTTTATGACTGTTTACTATAGAAACTAACATACCTGTTTTATGACTGTGTGTTTACTATAGAAACTAACATACCTGTTTTATAACTGTGTGTTTACTATAGAAACTAACATACCTGTTTTATGCAACAAATAAATCGAACCTGTTTTCGCTTCGTCATTATGGAGTATTGTGTGTAGATTTCTAAAATCCATTTTAGAATAAGGCTGTAGTGTAACAAAATGTGGAAAAAGTCAAGGGGTCTGAATACTTTCCGAAGGCACTGTATATTCTGGCTCTGTCTAATGGCTTGTGTCAGAGGCTCTAGAAACAGAACAAATAGGACTAGATGGGATCCCCTTTGTATGGAGAACTGTGGGGTAATAGAATGTTCTGTCTGTCTATATGGAGAACTGTGGGGTAATAGAATGTTCTGTCTATATGGAGAACTGTGGGGTAATAGAATGTTCTGTCTATATGGAGAACTGTGGGGTAATAGAATGTTCTGTCTATATGGAGAACTGTGGGGTAATAGAATGTTCTGTCTGTCTATATGGAGAACTGTGGGGTAATAGAATGTTCTGTCTATATGGAGAACTGTGGGGTAATAGAATGTTCTGTCTATATGGAGAACTGTGGGGTAATAGAATGTTCTGTCTGTCTATATGGAGAACTGTGGGGTAATAGAATGTTCTGTCTATATGGAGAACTGTGGGGTAATAGAATGTTCTGTCTATATGGAGAACTGTGGGGTAATAGAATGTCCTGTCTATATGGAGAACTGTGGGGTAATAGAATGTTCTGTCTATATGGAGAACTGTGGGGTAATAGAATGTTCTGTCTATATGGAGAACTGTGGGGTAATAGAATGTTCTGTCTATATGGAGAACTGTGGGGTAATAGAATGTTCTGTCTATATGGAGAACTGTGGGGTAATAGAATGTTCTGTCTGTCTATATGGAGAACTGTGGGGTAATAGAATGTTCTGTCTATATGGAGAACTGTGGGGTAATAGAATGTCCTGTCTATATGGAGAACTGTGGGGTAATAGAATGTTCTGTCTATATGGAGAACTGTGGGGTAATAGAATGTCCTGTCTATATGGAGAACTGTGGGGTAATAGAATGTTCTGTCTATATGGAGAACTGTGGGGTAGTAGAATGTTCTGTCTGTATGGAGAACTGTGGGGTAATAGAATGTTCTGTCTATATGGAGAACTGTGGGGTAATAGAATGTTCTGTCTATATGGAGAACTGTGGGGTAATAGAATGTCCTGTCTATATGGAGAACTGTGGGGTAATAGAATGTCCTGTCTATATGGAGAACTGTGGGGTAATATAATGTTCTGTCTATATGGAGAACTGTGAGGTAATAGAATGTCCTGTCTATATGGAGAACTGTGGGGTAATAGAATGTTCTGTCTATATGGAGAACTGTGGGGTAATAGAATGTCCTGTCTATATGGAGAACTGTGGGGTAATAGAATGTCCTGTCTATATGGAGAACTGTGGGGTAATAGAATGTCCTGTCTATATGGAGAACTGTGGGGTAATAGAATGTTCTGTCTATATGGAGAACTGTGGGGTAATAGAATGTCCTGTCTATATGGAGAACTGTGGGGTAATAGAATGTCCTGCCTATATGGAGAACTGTGGGGTAATAGAATGTCATGTCTGTATGGAGAACTGTGGAGTAATAGAATGTCCTGTCTATATGAGGAACTGTGGGGTAATAGAATGTCCTGTCTATATGGAGAACTGTGGGGTAATAGAATGTCCTGTCTGTATGGAGAACTGTGGGGTAATAGAATGTCCTGTCTGTCTATATGGAGAACTGTGGGGTAATAGAATGTTCTGTCTGTCTATATGGAGAACTGTGGGGTAATAGAATGTTCTGTCTGTCTATATGGAGAACTGTGGGGTAATAATGTTCTGTCTGTCTATATGGAGAACTGTGGGGTAATAGAATGTCCTGTCTATATGGAGAACTGTGGGGTAATAGAATGTCCTGTCTATATGGAGAACTGTGGGGTAATAGAATGTTCTGTCTATATGGAGAACTGTGGGGTAATAGAATGTCCTGTCTATATGGAGAACTGTGGGGTAATAGAATGTCCTGCCTATATGGAGAACTGTGGGGTAATAGAATGTCCTGTCTGTATGGAGAACTGTGGAGTAATAGAATGTCCTGTCTATATGGAGAACTGTGGGGTAATAGAATGTCCTGTCTATATAAGGAACTGTGGGGTAATAGAATGTCCTGTCTATATGGAGAACTGTGGGGTAATAGAATGTTCTGTCTGTCTATATGGAGAACTGTGGGGTAATAATGTTCTGTCTGTCTATATGGAGAACTGTGGGGTAATAGAATGTCCTGTCTGTCTATATGGAGAACTGTGGAGTAATAGAATGTTCTGTCTGTCTATATGGAGAACTGTGGGGTAATAGAATGTCCTGTCTATATGGAGAACTGTGGGGTAATAGAATGTTCTGTCTATATGGAGAACTGTGGGGTAATAGAATGTCCTGTCTATATGGAGAACTGTGGGGTAATAGAATGTCCTGTCTATATGGAGAACTGTGGGGTAATAGAATGTCCTGTCTATATGGAGAACTGTGGGGTAATAGAATGTCCTGTCTATATGGAGAACTGTGGGGAAATAGAATGTCCTGTCTATATGGAGAACTGTGGGGTAATAGAATGTTCTGTCTGTCTATATGGAGAACTGTGGGGTAATAGAATGTTCTGTCTGTCTATATGGAGAACTGTGGGGTAATAGAATGTTCTGTCTGTCTATATGGAGAACTGTGGGGTAATAGAATGTCCTGTCTATATGGAGAACTGTGGGGTAATAGAATGTCCTGTCTATATGGAGAACTGTGGGGTAATAGAATGTCATGTCTGTATCCAAGCAGCTGGGTTTGAGTGTAAGGTGCGTGTCATGTGGATTAAATAATTGCCAATACAGCCCATAAACGATTGAGGGGAACTTTTTCTAAACTAGCTCAACAGCTCTCCTACTATAATCATCATGAAGTCAGGGAAGATATTTTTTTTTTAAACCTGGTACATGTTGTTACTAAAGACTGTCTTGTTTCTGTTCCAGTTGCGTAACAGAGGTCCCAGTACCTTCAGCAAGGCCATGCTGGACATCGAGTGGCCCTACAGGCTCAACAACGGCTCTCTGCTCTACATCACTAAACTAGAGGTGGACGGGGACGGAGGCATGAACTGCAGTACAGACATGGAGATCAACCCACTCAATGTCTCAGTACGTCATAGTATCCTCTCTACCTTTCTCTCGTATTCAGCCCAGACACTTTTCCTGCGTCTGTCCTTTCTTGAAATTGTTACCTTCATGGATTTGAAATAACTGGTAGAGGAAACTAGTCCAGCCCATGAAAGGACTGGTAGAGGAAACTCTAGTCTAGCCCATGAAAGAACTGGCAGAGGAAACTAGTCTAGCCCATGAAAGAACTGGTAGAGGAAACTCTAGTCTAGCCCATGAAAGAACTGGCAGAGGAAACTAGTCTAGCCCATGAAAGAACTGGTAGAGGAAACTCTAGTCTAGCCCATGAAAGAACTGGTAGAGGAAACTCTAGTCTAGCCCATGAAAGAACTGGCAGAGGAAACTATAGTCCAGCCCATGAAAGAACTGGCAGAGGAAACTCTAGTCTAGCCCATGAAAGAACTGGCAGAGGAAACTCTAGTCCAGCCCATGAAAGAACTGGCAGAGGAAACTCTAGTCCAGCCCATGAAAGAACTGGTAGAGGAAACTAGTCTAGCCCATGAAAGAACTGGCAGAGGAAACTCTAGTCCAGCCCATGAAAGAACTGGCAGAGGAAACTCTAGTCTAGCCCATGAAAGAACTGGTAGAGGAAACTAGTCTAGCCCATGAAAGAACTGGTAGAGGAAACTCTAGTCTTGCCCATGAAAGAACTGGCAGAGGAAACTAGTCTAGCCCATTAAAGAACTGGTAGAGGAAACTAGTCTAGCCCATGAAAGAACTGGCAGAGGAAACTCTAGTCCAGCCCATGAAAGAACTGGCAGAGGAAACTCTAGTCTAGCCCATGAAAGAACTGGTAGAGGAAACTCTCGTCTAGCCCATGAAAGAACTGGTAGAGGAAACTCTAGTCTAGCCCATGAAAGAACTGGTAGAGGAAACTCTAGTCTAGCCCATGAAAGAACTGGTAGAGGAAACTCTAGTCTAGCCCATGGAAGAACTGGTAGAGGAAACTAGTCTAGCCCATGAAAGAACTGGTAGAGGAAACTAGTCTAGCCCATGAAAGAACTGGTAGAGGAAACTCTAGTCTAGCCCATGAAAGAACTGGCAGAGGAAACTAGTCTAGCCCATGAAAGAACTGGTAGAGGAAACTCTAGTCTAGCCCATGAAAGAACTGGTAGAGGAAACTCTAGTCTAGCCCATGAAAGAACTGGTAGAGGAAACTCTAGTCTAGCCCATGGAAGAACTGGTAGAGGAAACTAGTCTAGCCCATGAAAGAACTGGCAGAGGAAACTCTAGTCTAGCCCATGAAAGAACTGGTAGAGGAAACTAGTCTAGCCCATGAAAGAACTGGTAGAGGAAACTCTAGTCTAGCCCATGAAAGAACTGGCAGAGGAAACTAGTCTAGCCCATGAAAGAACTGGTAGAGGAAACTCTAGTCTAGCCCATGAAAGAACTGGTAGAGGAAACTCTAGTCCAGCCCATGAAAGAACTGGTAGAGGAAACTCTAGTCTAGCCCATGAAAGAACTGATAGAGGAAACTCTAGTCTAGCCCATGAAAGAACTGGTAGAGGAAACTCTAGTCTAGCCCATGAAAGAACTGGCAGAGGAAACTCTCGTCCAGCCCATGAAAGAACTGGCAGAGGAAACTCTAGTCTAGCCCATGAAAGAACTGGCAGAGGAAACTCTAGTCCAGCCCATGAAAGAACTGGTAGAGGAAACTCTAGTCTAGCCCATGAAAGAACTGGTAGAGGAAACTAGTCTAGCCCATGAAAGAACTGGTAGAGGAAACTCTAGTCTAGCCCATGAAAGAACTGGTAGAGGAAACTCTAGTCTAGCCCATGGAAGAACTGGTAGAGGAAACTAGTCTAGCCCATGAAAGAACTGGCAGAGGAAACTCTAGTCTAGCCCATGAAAGAACTGGTAGAGGAAACTAGTCTAGCCCATGAAAGAACTGGTAGAGGAAACTCTAGTCTAGCCCATGAAAGAACTGGCAGAGGAAACTAGTCTAGCCCATGAAAGAACTGGTAGAGGAAACTCTAGTCTAGCCCATGAAAGAACTGGTAGAGGAAACTCTAGTCCAGCCCATGAAAGAACTGGTAGAGGAAACTCTAGTCTAGCCCATGAAAGAACTGATAGAGGAAACTCTAGTCTAGCCCATGAAAGAACTGGTAGAGGAAACTCTAGTCTAGCCCATGAAAGAACTGGCAGAGGAAACTCTAGTCCAGCCCATGAAAGAACTGGCAGAGGAAACTCTAGTCTAGCCCATGAAAGAACTGGCAGAGGAAACTCTAGTCCAGCCCATGAAAGAACTGGTAGAGGAAACTCTAGTCTAGCCCATGAAAGAACTGGTAGAGGAAACTAGTCTAGCCCATGAAAGAACTGGTAGAGGAAACTCTAGTCTAGCCCATGAAAGAACTGGCAGAGGAAACTCTAGTCTAGCCCATGAAAGAACTGGTAGAGGAAACTCTAGTCTAGCCCATGAAAGAACTGGTAGAGGAAACTCTCGTCTAGCCCATGAAAGAACTGGTAGAGGAAACTCTAGTCTAGCCCATGAAAGAACTGGTAGAGGAAACTAGTCCAGCCCATGAAAGAACTGGTAGAGGAAACTGTCTAGTCTCGCCCATGCTTACGCCAATCCAACACTTAAATGTGGTGAAAACTATATGAGTGCACAATACGGTAGCAAGGACAAATGATTAGGACGTTATCCTCTCTGTGGTAAAGAATACAAATTAAAAGGGTGTTTCTCTCTCTGTCTCTTCTAGAACCCTCTATCTGGAGAGAAGAACACCACCTCTCCAAGTGGAGGAGGAGACAGGACAGAGGGAAGGAACAGGAAGCACGTTCACCGCAGAGAGCTGGAGAGGAAGGAGATGGAGGGAGACCTGGAAACTCTGGTAGCGTCTCTACACCTCCTGGCTACTGTACAACAGAGTTGGGGCCAATTTTTATCATTGAAAAGCAATGGGAATTTCAGTTTACATCCTGAATTGACTCTAAAACAAATCATACAGTAGCAACTAAACTCAGCAAAAAAAGAAACGTCCTTTTTTCAGGACCCTGTCTTTCAAATATAATTCGTAAAAATCTAAATAAATTCACAGCTCTTCATTGTAAAGGGTTTAAACACTGTTTCCCATGCTTGTTCAATGAACCATAAACAATTAATGAACATGCACCTGTGGAACGGTCGCTAAGACACTAACAGCTTACAGGAGGTAGGCAATTAAGGTCACAGTTCTGAAAACTTAGGACACTAAAGAGGCCTTTCTACTGACTCTGAAAAACACCAAAAGAAAGATGCCCAGGGTCCCTGCTCATCTGCGTGAATGTGCCTTAGGCATGCTGCAAGGAGGCATGAGGACTGCAGATGTGGCTAGGGCAATAAATTGCAATGTCCGTACTGTGAGACGCCTAAGACAGCACTACAGGGAGACAGGACGGACAGCTGATCGTCCTCGCAGTGGCAGACCACGTGTAGCAACACCTGCATAGGATCGGTACTTCTGAACATCACACCTGCGGGACAGGTACAGGATGGCAACAACAACTGCCCGAGTTACACCATGGAACGCACAATCCCTCCATCAGTGCTCAGACTGTCCTCAATGGGCTGAGAGAGACCTGACTTAGGGCTTGTAGGCCTGTCGTAAGGCAGGTCCTCACCACACATCACCGGCAACAACGTTGCCTATGGTTACAAATCCACTGTCGCTGGACCAGACAGGACTGGCAAAAAGTGCTCTTCACTGATGAGTCGCGGTTTTATCTCACCAAGGGTGATGGTCGGATTCGCGTTTATCGTCGAAGGAATGAGCGTTACACCGAGACCTGTACTCTGAAACGGGATCGATTTGGAGGTGGAGGGTCCGTCATGGTCTGGGGCGGTGTGTCACAGCATCATCGGACTGAGCTTGTTGTCATTGCAGGCAATCTCAATGCTGTGCATTACAGGGAAGACATCGTCCTCCCTCATGTGGTACCCTTCCTGCAGGCTCATCCTGACATGACCCTCCAGCATGACAATGCCACCAGCCATACTGCTCGTTCTGTGCGTGATTTCCTGCAAGACAGGAATGTCAGTGTTCTGCCATGGCCAGCGAAGAGCTGGGACCTGTTGGATCGGAGGGTGAGGTCTAGCGCCATTTCCCCCCTGAACTGGCAAATCTGGTGCGGTCCATGAGGAGGAGATGCACTGCAGTACTTAATGCAGCTGGTGGCCACACCAGATACTGACTGTTACTTTTGATTTTGACCCCCCCTTTGTTCAGGGACACATTATTCCATTTCTGTTAGTCACATGTCTGTGGAACTTGTTCAGTTTATGTCTCAGTTGTTGAATCTTGTTATGTTCATACAAATATTTACACATGTTAAGTTTGATGAAAATAAACGCAGTTGACAGTGAGAGGACGTTTTTTTTTTTTCTGAGTTTACATAGATGGAGGAGATCAGTGATTGTATGTGTGTCTTCTGTCAGGACTGTTCCAAGGTCCATTGTCTGAAGATCCGGTGTCAGGTGGGCCGCGTGGAGAGAGGTCAGAGTGCTATCCTCTACATCCACTCCAGACTGGGGGTGGCCACCTTCCTCAAGGTGAGACTCCTGTCTGTTATGCTCTAGAGGTTATGTACTGTACTAGCCTGGTGTCCTAGGTTAGATACGGTACTAGCCTGGTGTCCTCGGTTAGATACGGTACTAGCCTGGTGTCCTAGGTTAGATACGGTACTAGCCTGGTGTCCTCGGTTAGATACGGTACTAGCCTGGTGTCCTCGGTTAGATACGGTACTAGCCTGGTGTCCTCGGTTAGATACGGTACTAGCCTGGTGTCCTAGGTTAGATACGGTACTAGCCTGGTGTCCTAGGTTAGATACGGTACTAGCCTGGTGTCCTAGGTTAGATACGGTACTAGCCTGGTGTCCTAGGTTAGATACGGTACTAGCCTGGTGTCCTAGGTTAGATACGGTACTAGCCTGGTGTCCTCGGTTAGATACGGTACTAGCCTGGTGTCCTAGGTTAGATACGGTACTAGCCTGGTGTCCTCGGTTAGATACGGTACTAGCCTGGTGTCCTCGGTTAGATACGGTACTAGCCTGGTGTCCTCGGTTAGATACGGTACTAGCCTGGTGTCCTAGGTTAGATACGGTACTAGCCTGGTGTCCTCGGTTAGATACGGTACTAGCCTGGTGTCCTAGGTTATACGGTACTAGCCTGGTGTCCTCGGTTAGATACGGTACTAGCCTGGTGTCCTCGGTTATATACGGTACTAGCCTGGTGTCCTCGGTTAGATACGGTACTAGCCTGGTGTCCTCGGTTAGATACGGTACTAGCCTGGTGTCCTAGGTTATACGGTACTAGCCTGGTGTCCTCGGTTAGATACGGTACTAGCCTGGTGTCCTCGGTTAGATACGGTACTAGCCTGGTGTCCTAGGTTAGATACGGTACTAGCCTGGTGTCCTCGGTTAGATACGGTACTAGCCTGGTGTCCTCGGTTAGATACGGTACTAGCCTGGTGTCCTCGGTTAGATACGGTACTAGCCTGGTGTCCTAGGTTATATACGGTACTAGCCTGGTGTCCTAGGTTAGATACGGTACTAGCCTGGTGTCCTCGGTTATATACGGTACTAGCCTGGTGTCCTCGGTTAGATACGGTACTAGCCTGGTGTCCTCGGTTAGATACGGTACTAGCCTGGTGTCCTAGGTTAGATACGGTACTAGCCTGGTGTCCTCGGTTGTATATGGTACTAGCCTGGTGTCCTAGGTTAGATACGGTACTAGCCTGGTGTCCTCGGTTGTATACGGTACTAGCCTGGTGTCCTCGGTTGTATACGGTACTAGCCTGGTGTCCTCGGTTGTATACGGTACTAGCCTGGTGTCCTAGGTTAGATACGGTACTAGCCTGGTGTCCTAGGTTAGATACGGTACTAGCCTGGTGTCCTAGGTTGTATACGGTACTAGCCTGGTGTCCTAGGTTATATGGTACTAGCCTGGTGTCCTAGGTTATATACGGTACTAGCCTGGTGTCCTAGGTTGTATACGGTACTAGCCTGGTGTCCTAGGTTATATACGGTACTAGCCTGGTGTCCTAGGTTGTATACGGTACTAGCCTGGTGTCCTAGGTTATATACGGTACTAGCCTGGTGTCCTTGGTGTCCTAGGTTGTATACGGTACTAGCCTGGTGTCCTAGGTTAGATACGGTACTAGCCTGGTGTCCTAGGTTAAATACGGTACTAGCCTGGTGTCCTAGGTTAAATACAGTACTAGCCTGGTCTCCTAGGTTGTATACGGTCCTAGGTTGTATACGATACTAACCTGGTGTCCTAGGTTGTATACTGTACTAGCCTGGTGTCCTAGGTTAAATACGGTACTAGCCTGGTGTCCTAGGTTGTATACAGTACTAGCCTGGTGTCCTAGGTTATACGGTACTAGCCTGGTGTCCTAGGTTATATACGGTACTAGCCTGGTGTCCTAGGTTATATACAGTACTAGCCTGGTGTCCTAGGTTAAATACAGTACTAGCCTGGTGTCCTAGGTTAAATACGGTACTAGCCTGGTGTCCTAGGTTGTATACAGTACTAGCCTGGTGTCCTAGGTTGTATACAGTACTAGCCTGGTGTCCTAGGTTATACGGTACTAGCCTGGTGTCCTAGGTTATATACGGTACTAGCCTGGTGTCCTAGGTTATATACAGTACTAGCCTGGTGTCCTAGGTTAAATACGGTACTAGCCTGGTGTCCTATGTTAAATACGGTACTAGCCTGGTGTCCTAGGTTGTATACAGTACTAGCCTGGTGTCCTAGGTTATACGGTACTAGCCTGGTGTCCTAGGTTATATACGGTACTAGCCTGGTGTCCTAGGTTAAATACGGTACTAGCCTGGTGTCCTAGGTTGTATACAGTACTAGCCTGGTGTCCTAGGTTATACGGTACTAGCCTGGTGTCCTAGGTTATATACGGTACTAGCCTGGTGTCCTAGGTTATATACGGTACTAGCCTGGTGTCCTAGGTTGTATACGGTACTAGCTTGGTGTCCTAGGTTATACGGTACTTGCCTGGTGTCCTAGGTTATATACAGTACTAGCCTGGCGTCCTAGGTTATATACGGTACTAGCCTGGTGTCCTAGGTTATATACGGTACTAGCCTGGCGTCCTAGGTTATATACAGTACTAGCCTGGTGTCCCAGATGTGTTTGTGCTGTATCATACATCCACTCCAGCCTGGGGGGTGGCCACCTTCAATTTGGTTCCTAATGTGTTAGTACTTCCATGTTTCATCTGTCCAATATGAAATGCAGTTTTCTGTTTGAAGACATTTTGCTACAGTGTGCCCTAATGAACACAAACCTGGTTGGAGCATACTGTATGTTTGGTATGCGCTGTACAGGTTAGGGCTCCCGAGTGGCGCAGCATTACAGTGCTAGAGGCGTCACTACAGAACCTGGTTCGATCCCGGGCTGTATCACAACCCGGCCGTGATTGAGAGTCCCATAGGGCGTCGCACAATTGGCCCAGCGTTGTCCGGGTTTGGGTTTGTCCGGGGTAGGCCGTCATTGTAAATAAGAATTTGTTCTTAACTGACTTGCCTAGTTAAATAAAGTAAAAAATATACTCTCCTGGTGGTCCTAGATCGTGGCAAATGACGACAACCGTAGGAGTTGGCAAGACGACGGGACCACTCGGCTAGCTACATGGGACAAAACTAGGAAAGCTTATTACTATGTCGGCTACCTTTTGTTGTTGTTGAAAACGACAAAATGTCTGCTGGACCGATGATGATGATGATGATGATGATGATGATGAGAGGTACAGTAGAGTGTGTTTCTTTTCGTCCAGACTGAGAGCCAGAACCGTTCGTTCACCGTGAGATCCTCCGCTTCCTTCAGCGTCATAGAGATGCCTTATAACAAGAACCTGTTGCCTGAGCTGCCCTCCAACACTACTACGGTGAGTCACATGAAACCAGGTCTCTATCTAAAATGGCTGCAGCCATTATATATCTCACTACTGTTGACCAGAGCCCATAGGGCAGGGTTCCCCAATAGGGCATGAGGGGAATAAAATAAAACATTTATATATATATATACAGTGGGGAGAACAAGTATTTGATACACTGCCGATTTTGCAGGTTTTCCTACTTACAAAGCATGTAGAGGTCTGTAAATTTTATCATAGGTACACTTCAACTGTGAGAGACGGAATCTAAAACAAAAATCCAGAAAATCACATTGTATGATTTTTAAATAATTAATTTGCATTTTATTGCATGACATAAGTATTTGATCACCTACCAACCAGTAAGAATTCCGGCTCTCACAGACCTGTTAGTTTTTCTTTAAGAAGCCCTCCTGTTCTCCACTCATTACCTGTATTAACTGCACCTGTTTGAACTCGTTACCTGTATGAAAGACACCTGTCCACACACTCAATCAAACAGATTCCAACCTCTCCACAATGGCCAAGACCAGAGAGCTGTGTAAGGACATCAGGGATAAAATTGTAGACCTGCACAAGGCTGGGATGGGCTACAGGACAATAGGCAAGCAGCTTGGTGAGAAGGAAACAACTGTTGGCGCAATTATTAGAAAATGGAAGAAGTTCAAGATGACGGTCAATCACCCTCGGTCTGGGGCTCCATGCAAGATTTCACCTCGTGGGGCATCAATGATCATGAGGAAGGTGAGGGATCAGCCCAGAACTACACGGCAGGACCTGGTCAATGACCTGAAGAGAGCTGGGACCACAGTCTCAAAGAAAACCATTAGTAACACACTACGCCGTCATGGATTAAAATCCTGCAGCGCACGCAAGGTCCCCCTGCTTAAGCCAGTGCATGTCCAGGCCTGTCTGAAGTTTGCCAATGACCATCTGGATGATCCAGAGGAGGAATGGGAGAAGGTCATGTGGTCTGATGAGACAAAAATAGAGCTTTTTGGTCTAACTCCACTCGCCGTGTTTGGAGGAAGAAGAAGTATGAGTACAACCCCAAGAACACCATCCCAACCGTGAAGCATGGAGGTGGAAACATCATTCTTTGGGGATGCTTTTCTGCAAAGGGGACAGGACGACTGCACCGTATTGAGGGGAGGATGGATGGGGCCATGTATCGCGAGATCTTGGCCAACAACCTCCTTCCCTCAGTAAGAGCATTGAAGATGGGTCGTGGCTGGGTCTTCCAGCATGACAACGACACGAAGCACACAGCCATGGCAACTAAGGAGTGGCTCCGTAAGAAGCATCTCAAGGTCCTGGAGTGGCCTAGCCAGTCTCCAGACCTGAACCCAATAGAAAATCTTTGGAGGGAGCTGAAACTCCGTATTGCCCAGCGACAGCCCCGAAACCTGAAGGATCTGGAGAAGATCTGTAGGGAGGAGTGGGCCAAAATCCCTGCTGCAGTGTGTGCAAACCTAGTCAAGAACTACAGGAAACGTATGATCTCTGTAATTGCAAACAAAGGTTTCTGTACCAAATATTAAGTACTGCTTTTCTGATGTATCAAATACTTATGTCATGCAATAAAATGCAAATTAATTACTTAAAAATCATACAATGTGATTTTCTGGATTTTTGTTTTAGATTCCGTCTCTCATAGTTGAAGTGTACCTATGATAAAAATTACAGACCTCTACATGCTTTGTAAGTAGGACAACCTGCAAAATCGGCAGTGTATCAAATACTTGTTCTCCCCACTGTATATATATATATATATATATATATATATATATATATATATATATATATATACACACTGATTGTACAAAACATTAGGAACACCTGCTCTTTCCATGACAGACTCACCAGGTAAATGCTGTGATCCCTTGTTAAATTCACTTGAATCAGTGTAGATGAATGGGAGGAGACATGTTAAAGAAGGATTTGAGACAGCTGAGACATGGATTGTGTATGTGTGCCATTCAGAGGGTATAATGGAGAAGACACAAAAGGTTTTAGGTACCTTTGAACGGGGTATGGTAGTAGGTGCCAGGCGCACCAGTTTGTGTCAAGAACTGCAACGCTGCTGGGTTTATAACGTTCAACAGTTCCCTGTGTGTATCAAGAATGGTCCGCCACCCAAAGGACATCCAGCCAACTTGACACAACTGTGAGAAGCATTGGAGTCAACATGGGCGCAGCATCCCTGTGGAACGCTTTCAACACCCCGATGAATGCCCCGATGCCCCCGATGAGTTGAGGCTTTTCTGAGGGCAAAGGGCGTGCAATTCAATATTAGGAAGGTGTTTCGAATGTTTTGTACACTCTGTGTATTTTCTTTCTTGGACATAAGACTACAATTACCAAGAAATCAGCACAAAGTGATTATAATTTAGGAAATCTGTTCCCAAGTATTCCCACGCATAGAGAGGCATATGTGATCGTATACCAACGTTATCAAGGGTTTGAAATGATTCAGTTTTTCTATATCCATTTGGGATTCTTGCGGTCAATTTGCAGTGTACAAATTATTCACGGACTATGTATTCTCACCATCCGCTCAAGGAAAAATCTGCCCACTGCTGAATGTTATTGGGAGACCCCTGCCATAGGGTCCTGAATGGTTTGTTGTGGCTGGCTGGCTGGCTCGGGGCCCTGGGTCTGAACCCCGCCCTGTGCAACTGGGTACTGGCCTTCCTGACTGGCCTTCCCACTTTTTCCTCCAAACATAACGATGGTCATTATTGCCAAGGTAGGCGACAGCACCTCCACTACGCTGATCCTTAACACGGGGGTCCCGCAAGGGTGTGTGCTCAGCCCCATCCTGTACACCCTCTTCACCCATGACTGTGTGACCTCTCACGCCTCCAACTCAATCATCAAGTTTGCAGACAACACAACAGTTGTAGGCCTGATGACGAGAAAGCCTACAGGAGGTGAGGGCCCTGGCGGAGTGGTGCCAGGAAAATAACCGGCTCCCTCAACAAAATGATCGTGGACTTCAGGAGACAGCAGAGGGAGCTCGCCCCTATTCACATCAACGAGAACGCAGTGGAGAGGGTGGAAAGCTTTGAGTTCCTCGGTGTAGACATCACTGACCACCTGAAATGGTCCACCCACAGAGACAGTGTGGCGAAGAAGGAGCGTGGTACGGCAACTGCACCGTCCGCAACCGCAGGGCTCTCCAGGACATCTACACCACCCAGTGTCACAGGAAGGCCAAGAAGATCATCAAGGGCCTCAGCCACCCGAGCCACAGCCTGTTCACCCCGCTACCATCTAGAAGATCATCAAGGACCACAGCCACCCGAGCCACAGCCTGTTCACCCCGCTACCATCTAGAAGATCATCAAGGACCTCAGCCACCCGAGTCACGGCCTGTTCACCCCGCTACCATCTAGAAGATCATCAAGGACCTCAGCCCCCCGAGTCACGGCCTGTTCACCCCGCTACCATCTAGAAGATCATCAAGGACCTCAGCCACCCGAGCCACGGCCTGTTCACCCCGCTACCATCTAGAAGATCATCAAGGACCTCAGCCACCCGAGCCACGGCCTGTTCACCCCGCTACCATCTAGAAGATCATCAAGGACCACAGCCACCCGAGTCACAGCCTGTTCACCCCGCTACCATCTAGTAGATCATCAAGGACCACAGCCACCCGAGTCACGGCCGGTTCACCCCGCTACCATCTAGAAGGCGGAGACCGTACAGGTGCTGCAAAGCTGGGACTGAGAGACTGATAAAGAGCTTCTATCTGAAGGCCATCAGACTGTTAAACATTTACCATTAGCTGGCCTCCGCCCAGTACCCTACCCTGAACTTTAGTCACTGGTACTAGCCGGCTACCACTCGGTACTCTGCCCTGCGCCTTAGAGACTGCTACCCTATGTACATAAACATAGAACACCGGTCACTTTAATAATGTTTACATACTGTTTTACACACTTCATATGTATAATACTGTATTATAGTCCTGGTTCATCCTATATAACTACTGCTGTCCACTTCATATGTATATACTGTGTTCTAGTCCAGGCTCATCTTTATATAACTACTGCTGTCCACTTCATATGTATAATACTGTATTCTAGTCCAGGCTCATCTTTATATAAATACTGCTGTTCACTTTGTATATACATACAGTGTCTTTGGAAACTATTCAGACTTTTTCCACACAGCTTTTTTCTAAAATGGATTCAATTGTTGTTTTTCCTCATCAATCTACACACAATACCGTCATAATGACAAACTAAAAAAAAGTTTTTAAAATGTTTACTAATTTATTTAAATTGTTTTTTGCAATATTACATTTACATAAGTATTCAGACACTTTACTCAGTGCTTTGTTGAAGCACCTTTGGCAGCGATTACAGCATTGAGTCTTCTTGGATGTGACGCTACAAGCTTGGCACACCTGTATTTGGGGAGTTTCTCCCATTCCTCTCTGCAGATCATCTCAAGCTCTGTCAGGTTGGATGGGGAGCGTTGCTGCACTGCTATTTTCAGGTCTTTCCAGAGATGTTTGATCGGGTTCAAGTCTGGGCAGCATCAGGCTGTGGGAATGTTTTTCAGCCTGGTAGACTAGTTGGGATCGAGGCAAAGATGAACGGAGCAAAGTACAGAGAGATCCTTGATGAAAACCTGCTCCAGAGGTTTTCATGGCTGGGCCACTCAAGGGCATTCAGAGACTTGTCCCAAAACCACTCCTGCATCATCTTGGCTGTGTGCTTAGGGTCGTTGTCCTGTTGGAAGGTGAACCTTTGCCCCAGTATGAGGTCCTGAGCGCTCTGGAGCAGGTTTTCATCAAGGATCTCTGTACTTTGCTCCGTTCATCTTTGCCTCGATCCTGACTAGTCTACCTGCCGCTGAAAAACATTCCCACAGCCTGATGCTGCCACCACCATGCTTCACCGTAGGGATGGTGCCAGGTTTCCTCCAGACGTGACACTTGGCATTCAGGCCAAATAATTCAATCTTGTTTCTCATGGTCTGAGAGTCTTTAGGTCCTTTTGGTGCCTTCTGACAAACTCCAAGCGGGCTGTCATGTGCCTTTTACTGAGGAGTGGCATCCGTCTGGCCACTCTACCATGAAGGCCTGATTGGTGGAGTGCTGCAGAGATGGTTGTCCTTCTGGAAGGTTCTCCCATCTCTACAGAGCAGCTCTGTCAGAGTGACCATCGGCTTCTTGGTCACCTCCCTGACCAAGGCCCTTCTCCCCTGATTGCTCAGTTTGGCCGGGCGGCCAGCTCCAGAAAGAGTCTTGGTGGTTCCAAACTTCTTCCATTTAAGAATGATGGAGGCCACTGTGTTCTTGGGGACCTTCAATGCTGCAGACATTTTTTTGGTACCCTTCGCCAGATTTGTGCGTCGGCATAAACCTGTCTCGTTGCTCTACAGACGATTCCTTCGACCTCATGGCTTGGTATTTGATCTGACATGCACTGTCAACTGTGGGTCCTTTTATAGACAGGTGTGTGCCTTTTCAAATCATGTCCAATCAATTGAATTTACCACAGGTGGACTCCAATCATGTTGTAGAAACATCTCAAGGATGATCAATGGAAACAGGATGCACCTGAGCTCAATTTCGAGTCTCATAGCAAAGGGTTTGAACACTTACGTAAATAAAGAATCTCTGTTTATTTTTATTGCAAACATTTTTTTAAACCTGTTTTCGCTTTGTCATTATGGGGTATTGTGTGTAGATTGATGAGGAATTGTTTTTATTTCGTCCATTTTAGAATAATAACCGAACAAAATGTGGAAAAAGTAAAGGGGTCTGAATACATTCCGAATGCACTGTATACAGGATGGTGTGTATAGACAGTAGTTATATAGGATGGTGTGTATAGACAGTATAGACAGTAGTTATATAGGATGGTGTGTATAGACAGTAGTTATATAGGAGGGTGTGTATAGACAGTAGTTATATAGGAGGGTGTGTATAGACAGTAGTTATATAGGAGGGTGTGTATAGACAGTAGTTATATAGGAGGGTGTGTATAGACAGTAGTTATATAGGAGGGTGTGTATAGACAGTAGTTATATAGGATGGTGTGTATAGACAGTAGTTATATAGGAGGGTGTGTATAGACAGTAGTTATATAGGAGGGTGTGTATAGACAGTAGTTATATAGGAGGGTGTGTATAGACAGTAGTTATATAGGAGGGTGTGTATAGACAGTAGTTATATAGGAGGGTGTGTATAGACAGTAGTTATATAGGATGGTGTGTATAGACAGTAGTTATATAGGATGGTGTGTATAGACAGTAGTTATATAGGATGGTGTGTATAGATAGTAGTTATATAGGATGGTGTGTATAGACAGTAGTTATATAGGATGGTGTGTATAGACAGCATAGACAGTAGTTATATAGGATGGTGTGTATAGACAGTAGTTATATAGGAGGGTGTGTATAGACAGTAGTTATATAGGATGGTGTGTATAGATAGTATAGACAGTAGTTATATAAGATGGTGTGTATAGACAGTAGTTATATAGGAGGGTGTGTATAGACAGTAGTTATATAGGAGGGTGTGTATAGACAGTAGTTATATAGGAGGGTGTGTATAGACAGTAGTTATATAGGAGGGTGTGTATAGACAGTAGTTATATAGGAGGGTGTGTATAGACAGTAGTTATATAGGATGGTGTGTATAGACAGTAGTTATATAGGATGGTGTGTATAGACAGTAGTTATATAGGATGGTGTGTATAGACAGTAGTTATATAGGATGGTGTGTATAGATAGTAGTTATATAGGATGGTGTGTATAGACAGTAGTTATATAGGATGGTGTGTATAGACAGCATAGACAGTAGTTATATAGGATGGTGTGTATAGACAGTAGTTATATAGGAGGGTGTGTATAGACAGTAGTTATATAGGATGGTGTGTATAGATAGTATAGACAGTAGTTATATAAGATGGTGTGTATAGACAGTAGTTATATAGGATGGTGTGTATAGACAGTAGGTTTATAGGATGGTGTGTATAGACAGTATAGACAGTAGTTATACAGGATGGTGTGTATAGACAGTAGTTATACAGGATGGTGTGTATAGACAGTAGTTATATAGGATGGTGTGTAAAGACAGTAGTTATATAGGATGGTGTGTATAGACAGTAGTTATATAGGATGGTGTGTATAGATAGTAGTTATATAGGATGGTGTGTATAGACAGTAGTTATATAGGATGGTGTGTATAGACAGTAGTTATATAGGATGGTGTGTATAGACAGTATAGACAGTAGTTATACAGGATGGTGTGTATAGACAGTAGTTATATAGGATGGTGTGTAAAGACAGTAGTTATATAGGATGGTGTGTATAGACAGTAGTTATATAGGATGGTGTGTATAGATAGTAGTTATATAGGATGGTGTGTATAGACAGTAGTTATATAGGATGGTGTGTATAGACAGTAGTTATATAGGATGGTGTGTATAGACAGTAGTTATATAGGATGGTGTGTATAGACAGTAGTTATACAGGATGGTGTGTATAGACAGTAGTTATATAGGATGGTGTGTGTAGACAGTAGTTATATAGGATGGTGTGTGTAGACAGTAGTTATATAGGATGGTGTGTATAGACAGTAGTTATATAGGATGGTGTGTATAGACAGTAGTTATATAGGATGGTGTGTATAGACAGTAGTTATATAGGATGGTGTGTATAGACAGTATAGACAGTAGTTATACAGGATGGTGTGTATAGACAGTATAGACAGTAGTTATATAGGATGGTGTGTATACAGTAGTTATATAGGAGGGTGTGTATAGACAGTAGTTATATAGGAGGGTGTGTATAGACAGTAGTTATATAGGATGGTGTGTATAGACAGTATAGACATTAGTTATATAGGATGGTGTGTATAGACAGTAGTTATATAGGAGGGTGTGTATAGACAGTAGTTATATAGGAGGGTGTGTATAGACAGTAGTTATATAGGATGGTGTGTATAGACAGTAGTTATATAGGATGGTGTGTATAGACAGTAGTTATATAGGATGGTGTGTATAGACAGTAGTTATATAGGATGGTGTGTATAGACAGTAGTTATATAGGATGGTGTGTATAGACAATAGGGTATACAGGATGGTGTGTATAGACAGTAGTTATATAGGATGGTGTGTATAGACAATAGGGTATACAGGATGGTGTGTATAGACAGTAGTTATATAGGATGGTGTGTATAGACAGTAGTTATATAGGATGGTGTGTATAGACAGTAGTTATATAGGATGGTGTGTATAGACAATAGGGTATACAGGATGGTGTGTATAGACAGTAGTTATATAGGATGGTGTGTATAGACAATAGGGTATACAGGATGGTGTGTATAGACAGTAGTTATATAGGATGGTGTGTGTAGACAGTAGTTATATAGGATGGTGTGTGTAGACAGTAGTTATATAGGATGGTGTGTATAGACAGTAGTTATATAGGATGGTGTGTATAGACAGTAGTTATATAGGATGGTGTGTATAGACAGTATAGACAGTAGTTATATAGGATGGTGTGTATAGACAGTAGTTATATAGGATGGTGTGTATAGACAGTATAGACAGTAGTTATATAGGATGGTGTGTATAGACAGTATAGACAGTAGTTATATAGGATGGTGTGTATAGACAGTATAGACAGTAGTTATATAGGATGGTGTGTATAGACAGTAGTTATACAGGATGGTGTATAGACAGTAGTTATATAGGATGGTGTGTATAGACAGTAGTTATATAGGATGGTGTGTATAGACAGTAGTTATATAGGATGGTGTGTATAGACAGTAGTTATATAGGAGGGTGTGTATAGACAGTAGTTATATAGGATGGTGTGTATAGACAGTAGTTATATAGGAGGGTGTGTATAGACAGTAGTTATATAGGAGGGTGTGTATAGACAGTAGTTATATAGGAGGGTGTGTATAGACAGTAGTTATATAGGATGGTGTGTATAGACAGTAGTTATATAGGATGGTGTGTATAGACAGTAGTTATATAGGATGGTGTGTATAGACAGTAGTTATATAGGATGGTGTGTATAGACAGCATAGACAGTAGTTATATAGGATGGTGTGTATAGACAGTAGTTATATAGGATGGTGTATATAGACAGTAGTTATATAGGATGGTGTGTATAGACAGTAGTTATATAGGATGGTGTGTATAGACAGTATGGACAGTAGTTATATAGGATGGTGTGTATAGACAGTAGTTATACAGGATGGTGTGTATAGACAGTAGTTATATAGGATGGTGTGTATAGACAGTAGTTATATAGGATGGTGTGTATACAGTAGTTATATAGGATGGTGTGTATAGACAGTAGTTATATAGGATGGTGTGTATAGACAGTAGTTATACAGGATGGTGTGTAGACAGTAGTTATATAGGATGGTGTGTATAGACAGTAGTTATATAGGATGGTGTGTATAGACAGTAGTTATATAGGAGGGTGTGTATAGACAGTAGTTATATAGGATCCTATTATAAACCCTGTGATTTATATCCTCCAGGTGAGTATGTCGGTGATCTGGGTTAAATCTGATCCTGAACCTGTCCCTTGGTGGATAGTGGCTCTGGCCCTGATCGCTGGACTACTGCTGCTGGCCCTGCTCATCTTCGTCATGTACAAGGTACACACACACACACACACACACACACACACACACACACACACACACACACACACACACACAACCATGATAAACTACAGATTGGAATCTTTCTCTCCACTCTCCTGGGCTCTTCCAACCATTACTGTATCTAAAACCTCTCCTTCCCTCTCACTGATGTGACAGAAGGGACCAGCTTCCTCCATTACTGTATCTAAAGCCTCTCCTTACCTCTCACTGATGTGATAGAAGGGACCAGCTTCCTCCATTACTGTATCTAAAACCTCTCCTTACCACCTCTGACAGACGGGACCAGCTGAAAGCCTAATGATGAGCTTCCACCATATTGTTTTCACCTGTCAAGTCCTTTCTTTCAAACCATTTTATTTAACAGTTGCAAATTCACCAACGACAAAAAAATATATAACATAACACTCCCCTCTGTATTTATCTGGACAGTGAAGCTAAAAATGTGTCTATACTCCAGCATCTGGATTTGAGGCAACAGTACAGAATGTCACCTTATTTACATATGTGTCCCCACTTATGAAATTAAAGCACTTTATGTATCTAGTCCCCCACACCATTTTGAAGGTGTCAGTCAAAAGTTGAGTATTTGGTCCCATATTCTTAGCACGCAATGACCTACATCAAGCTTGTGTCTCTACAGACTTGTTGGATGTATTTGCTGTTTGTTTTGGGATCATATTGTGTCCAATAGAAATGAATGATGTCATTTTGTAATCACTTTTATTGTAAGAATATATGTTTCTGAACACTATATATCAAGCCCCCCCCCACCCCCCCAAAATATCAAGCCCTCCCCACCCCTCCCAAAATATCAAGCCCTCCCCACCCCCCCACAAAATATCAAGCCCTCCCCGCCCCTCCCAAAATATCAAGCCCCCCCCCACCCCCCCAAAATATCAAGCCCTCCCCACCCCTCCCAAAATATCAAGCCCTCCCCACCCCCCCACAAAATATCAAGCCCTCCCAACCCCTCCCAAAATATCAAGCCCTCCCCACCCCCCCCAAAATATCAAGCCCCCCCCACCCTCCCAAAATATCAAGCCCTCCCCACCCCCCCAAAATATCAAGCCCTCCCCACCCCCACAAAATATCAAGCCCCCCCCCCCTCCCAAAATATCAAGCCCTCCCCACCCCTCCCAAAATATCAAGCCCTCCCCACCCCCCCAAAATATCAAGCCCTCCCCACCCCCACAAAATATCAAGCCCCCCCCCCCCCCCCCAAAAAATATCAAGCCCCCCCCCTCCCAAAATATCAAGCCCCTCCCCACCCCTCCCAAAATATCAAGCCCTCCCCACCCCCACAAAATATCAAGCCCTCCCCCCCCAAAAAAAAATATCAAGCCCCCACCCCTCCCAAAATATCAAGCCCCCCCCCACCCCCCCAAAATATCAAGCCCCTCCCAAAATATCAAGCCCTCCCCACCCCTCCCAAAATATCAAGCCCTCCCCACAAAATATCAAGCCCTCCCCACCCCTCCCAAAATATCAAGCCCTCCCCACCGCCCCAAAAAATATCAAGCCCTCCCCACCGCCCCACAAAATATCAAGCCCTCCCCACCGCCCCACAAAATATCAAGCCCTCCCCACCCCCACAAAATATCAAGCCCCCCCCCCCCCCCAAAAAATATCAAGCCCCCCCCCTCCCAAAATATCAAGCCCCTCCCCACCCCTCCCAAAATATCAAGCCCTCCCCACCCCCACAAAATATCAAGCCCTCCCCCCCCCCAAAAAAATATCAAGCCCCCCCCCCCTCCCAAAATATCAAGCCCCTCCCCACCCCTCCCAAAATATCAAGCCCCCCCCACCCCCCCAAAATATCAAGCCCCTCCCAAAATATCAAGCCCTCCCCACCCCTCCCAAAATATCAAGCCCTCCCCACAAAATATCAAGCCCTCCCCACCCCTCCCAAAATATCAAGCCGTCCCCACCGCCCCACAAAATATCAAGCCCTCCCCACCGCCCCACAAAATATCAAGCCCTCCCCACCGCCCCACAAAATATCAAGCCCTCCCCACCCCACCACAAAATATCAAGCCCCTCCCCACCCCCCCCCACAAAATATCAAGCCCTCCCCACCCCCCAAAATATCAAGCCCTCCCCACCGCCCCACAAAATATCAAGCCCTCCCCACCCCCCCAAAATATCAAGCCCTCCCCACCCCCCAAAATATCAAGCCCTCCCCACCGCCCCCCCAAAATATCAAGCCCTCCCCACCCCCCCAAAATATCAAGCCCTCCCCACCCCCCAAAATATCAAGCCCTCCCCACCGCCCCACAAAATATCAAGCCCTCCCCACCCCCCCAAAATACCAAGCCCTCCCCCCCCCCCCAAAATATCAAGCCCCCCCCACCCCCAAAAATGCTAACCCTCCCATTATTGATAATCATGTTTTGAGACTATTATCTTTGTGCCTCTAACTTTCTCACTCGTCATTATTCACGATTTTATAATTCCTGATTATCTGCAATCAATGGTAGAATCCACATGAATGTAGAAATGTTGGAATACTAATTGTCTGTGCCTCCGCTCTCCAGCTGGGTTTCTTCGAGCGTGTACGCCCCCCACAGGAGGACAGCACGGAGAAGGAGCAGCTGGCGCCGCAGGAGAACGGCGACAGGAACACTGACGCTTGAAAGAACCTGAGGGATACCAAGGCACGACCCTGTGTAGCCGTCTGTAAATACACAACAGATAACCTGTGTCTGAATAGGTTCCCTATGTAGTGCACTACTTTGGAACAGACGCCCTATGGGAAAGCACCAGTACACACAGCCATCTACTCTTTATAATCATACTCACACTGTACCTGCACCTGCATCCTGAAACCCTGTACCTGCATCCTGAAGCCCTGTACCTTGTACGTACATCCTGAAGCCCTGTACCTGTACCCTGAAGCCCTGTACGTACATCCTGAAGCCCTGTACCTGTATCCTGAAGCCCTGTACCTTGTACGTACATCCTGAAGCCCTGTACCTGCATCCTGAAGCCCTGTACCTGCATCCTGAAGCACTGTACCCTGTACGTACATCCTGAAGCCCTGCATCCTGAAGCCCTGCATCCTGAAGCCCTGTACCTGCATCCTGAAGCCCTGTACCTGCATCCTGAAGCCCTGTACCTTGTACGTACATCCTGAAGCCCTGCATCCTGAAGCCCTGTACCCTGCATCCTGAAGCCCTGCATCCTGAAGCCCTGTACCTGCATCCTGAAGCCCTGTACCCTGAAGCCCTGTACCCTGAAGCCCTGCATCCTGAAGCCCTGCATCCTGAAGCCCTGTACCTACATCCTGAAGCCCTGTACCCTGCATCCTGAAGCCCTGAACCCTGCATCCTGAAGCCCTGTACCCTGCATCCTGAAGCCCTGTACCTGCATCCTGAAGCCCTGTACCCTGCATCCTGAAGCCCTGTACCTGCATCCTGAAGCCCTGTACCCTGCATCCTGAAGCCCTGTACCTGCATCCTGAAGCCCTGCACCTGCATCCTGAAGCCCTGTACGTACATCCTGAAGCCCTGTACCCTGCATCCTGAAGCCCTGTACCCTGCATCCTGAAGCCCTGCATCCTGAAGCCCTGTACCTACATCCTGAAGCCCTGCATCCTGAAGCCCTGTACCTGCATCCTGAAGCCCTGTACCCTGAAGCCCTGTACCCTGAAGCCCTGTACCTGCATCCTGAAGCCCTGTACCTACATCCTGAAGCCCTGTACCTGCATCCTGAAGCCCTGTACCTGCATCCTGAAGCCTGGCACCCTGAAGCCCTGTACCCTGAACCTACATCCTGAAGCCCTGTACCCTGAAGCCCTGTACCCTGAAGCCCTGTACCTGCATCCTGAAGCCCTGTACCTGCATCCTGAAGCCCTGTACCCGCATCCTGAAGCCTGGCACCCTGAAGCCCTGTACCCTGAAGCCCTGTACCTACATCCTGAAGCCCTGTACCCTGAAGCCCTGTACCTGAAGCCCTGCACCCTGAAGCCCTGTACCCTGAAGCCGCACCCTGAAGCCCTGTACCCGCATCCTGAAGCCCTGCACCCTGAAGCCCTGTACCTGTACCCTGAAGCCCTGTACCCGCATCCTGAAGCCCTGTACCCGCATCCTGAAGCCCTGTACCTGCATCCTGAAGCCCTGTACCTACATCCTGAAGCCCTGTACCTGCATCCTGAAGCCCTGTACCTGCATCCTGAAGCCTGGCACCCTGAAGCCCTGTACCCTGAACCTACATCCTGAAGCCCTGTACCCTGAAGCCCTGTACCCTGAAGCCCTGTACCTGCATCCTGAAGCCCTGTACCTGCATCCTGAAGCCCTGTACCCGCATCCTGAAGCCTGGCACCCTGAAGCCCTGTACCCTGAAGCCCTGTACCTACATCCTGAAGCCCTGTACCCGCATCCTGAAGCCCTGCACCCTGAAGCCCTGTACCTGTACCCTGAAGCCCTGTACCCGCATCCTGAAGCCCTGTACCCGCATCCTGAAGCCCTGTACCTGCATCCTGAAGCCCTGTACACTGAAGCCCTGTAGTCTACTACTCCTCGTGCATATATCTAGACAACACTGCTGTATGACATGGCTGGGAGGAGCAAACAAGTGATTTTGATATTAAAATGCTGATGTAAATCATATTTGAAAAAGGACTCCTGATCTTCTTCTGGTTACTGTTCTGCATCTTTTAGTGCACTTGTGACTTTCACTTTTTAAATGAATTGCTACAACAATGTGAATTTGAGACTGCAAGGATGATTTGAGGTGGATGAGTTAACCATAACAATGCTGTAGGGTCTTTAACTATTGTCTTCAATGACATGCATTTTCAGAGGGGGGGGGGGGGGGGGGTGTTGAAATGGTCACTGCAAGGTGTTGATATGGACTTATTGTATGTTCTGTTATGCTTCTGCAATTGATGACATTCCGGGCAGTTTTCCACTCTCCAGATACAGGATTATCCGTAGTGACGTACAAAATCACAAGTCTCTGTGTGTAAATGTACAATTACTATTTGCATTGAAAGGATGAATTTACCCATATTGGGTAATCAACATGGAACTTCATTTTTGTTATTTTTTTTTTGCATCAGAGCACTATAGTATCTAATGAAACATTACCCATCACCCACTGCTTCATCTGTTTCTTCACACTTTTGTTTTTTTTATTATTTATCTTAAAGCAAGTTTGATGTTATAGACCTAGTTGTAATTTTTACCAGACACTTTTTCAATTGATTTCAAGTTGTTCCTTGTTCATACTTTTTTTTTTTTTTTTTTTAAGACAATATTGGAAAACGTGATGTATTTCTTCCCCACATATCTCTGGTTGAGCTGACAAAAGTTTTGATCTTTCCTAAATTAAATGTCTAAAACCATAAGCATTTCTTTGTGCCCTGCTTGTATACTTGTTGCTACATAATCAGCTCTGATCCTGATAACCTTTATAGCACTGATATGAGTTATCTGATGAACTGTGTTCATAGATGATTTATGAAACAACTAGCCTAAGTTCCCATAAACTTACCTTTAGTAAAAATATATCTCCCTCCCCACACAATTTATGCATAAGAAAATTCATTTTTTTTGGTAATAACATTTATTTTTGATTTATCATATACCGGTAAGTGCATTTCCACTTGGAAGGATCTGAATCCGTCTTGCTGGGTGTGGAAGAGGAGAACAGAGAAGTACAACTTTATTTTTTACTGTCTGTCAGCAAGAAGCTGAGGTCACTGCCAGATTCAAATTCTGTTGCTGGCTTCCCCCTGAAACACAAACACTGGCTGAGAAACAGAGACTCGTCACCGAACCCTAGTTATTTACTTAGCGTTTGGCAACATACACGACTATATAAAAGAGACATTTTAGCCTGCTTTATTGTGTTCAACCACTTTGATCTGTTAACTTGTATTGGGTCATGGGTCACGGGACCTGTGTGAGAGAGATGATTGGTGTTACCTGGTGAACAACCGTGCCTTGCAGGTGCCCAGTAGAGTAGCCTTGTCTCCTTCTACCAGCAACACGGAGCCCTCTCTCAAGCCCTAAGACAAATCAACAAATCAGTGAACGCATAGCCTAATACTATGTAGAATACAACCTCTCTCAGGGTCCTCGTGGTTCAATCTTTATCTCTCAGGCTCACCAGAACAGATGGAGGTCGGGGTCCTCGTAGTCCAATCTTTATCTCTCAGACTCACCAGAACAGATGGAGGTCGGGGTCCTCGTAGTCTAATCTTTATCTCTCAGACTCACCAGAACAGATGGCGTGTCAGGCTCCTCGTGGTACTGAATGATCCTCTGCTCTCGTGTCTCCTGGGGAGAAGAAAGAAAACATAGACAGTGTAACATGTTGGCCTTACACCAGCTTCCTTTAAGGCACCACGGTCCCCAGACACAGATTAACCTGGTCCCAGACTACACAAGCATTTTCAAATGGAGATTCTACATTCAGGATAACCATTGAATATTTGTCAGAGAAACCAGCCCTACAACTTTCAGCATTCACTAAACTGTACTGATGCTCTGCTATATAATAGTACACTGTACAACTCACCCCCATGTGTCTGCTGTTAGGGTCCGTATCCAGGAAGTGAGGGTTGATGTTGAAAGGCACTAGACCAATGGCATTGAAGGAGGGCGGGTACACGATGGGCATGTCGTTGGTGGTGTTGATGGTGACAGTAGAGACGTTGGTGCCAGCACTGGAACCCATGTAGGGAACACCGTCCTGGAGATATAACAGAGTTACTGTAGGGAACACCGTCCTGGAGATATAACAGAGTTACTGTAGGGAACACCGTCCTGGAGATATAACAGAGTTACTGTAGGGAACACCGTCCTGGAGATATAACAGAGTTACTGTAGGGAACACCGTCCTGGAGATATAACAGAGTTACTGTAGGTGACACCGTCCTGGAGATATAACAGAGTTACTGTAGGGAACACCGTCCTGGAGATATAACAGAGTTACTGTAGGTGACACCGTCCTGGAGATATAACAGAGTTACTGTAGGGAACACCGTCCTGGAGATATAACAGAGTTACTGTAGGTGACACCGTCCTGGAGATATAACAGAGTTACTGTAGGTGACACCGTCCTGGAGATATAACAGAGTTACTGTAGGGAACACCGTCCTGGAGATATAACAGAGTTACTGTAGGGAACACCGTCCTGGAGATATAACAGAGTTACTGTAGGGAACACCGTCCTGGAGATATAACAGAGTTACTGTAGGGAACACCGTCCTGGAGATATAACAGAGTTACTGTAGGTGACACCGTCCTGGAGATATAACAGAGTTACTGTAGGGAACACCGTCCTGGAGATATAACAGAGTTACTGTAGTTATTGTAGGGGTAGGATTACTGTAGGGTTGGGGTTACTGTAGGATTAGGGTTACTGTAGGATTAGGGTTACTGTAGGGTTAGGGTTACTGTAGGGTTACTGTAGGGTTAGGGTTACTGTAGGATTAGGGTTACTGTAGGATTACTGTAGGGTTGGGGTTACTGTAGGATTAGGGTTACTGTAGGGTTAGGGTTACTGTAGGGTTACTGTAGGGTTAGGGTTACTGTAGGATTAGGGTTACTGTAGGATTACTGTAGGGTTAGGGTTACTGTAGGGTTACTGTAGGGTTAGGGTTACTGTAGGGTTACTGTAGAGTTACTGTAGGGTTAGGGTTACTGTAGGGTTACTGTAGGGTTAGGGTTACTGTAGGGTTACTGTAGGGTTACTGTAGGGTTAGGGTTACTGTAGGGTTACTGTAGGGTTACTGTAGGGGTTACTGTAGGGTTACTGTAGGGTTACTGTAGGGGTTACTGTAGGGTTAGGGTTACTGTAGGGTTGGGGTTACTGTAGGGTTACTGTAGGGTTACTGTAGGGTTACTGTAGGATTAGGGTTACTGTAGGGTTACTGTTGGGTTAGGGTTACTGTAGGGTTACTGTAGGGTTACTGTAGGGTTAGGGTTACTGTAGGGTTACTGTAGGGGTTACTGTAGGGTTAGGGTTACTGTAGGGTTAGGGTTACTGTAGGGTTGCTGTAGGGTTAGGGTTACTGTAGGGTTACTGTAGGGTTAGGGTTACTGTAGGGTTACTGTAGGGTTAGGGTTACTGTAGGGTTACTGTAGGGTTGGGGTTACTGTAGGGTTACTGTAGGGTTACTGTAGGATTAGGGTTACTGTAGGGTTACTGTAGGGGTTACTGTAGGGTTACTGTAGGGGTTACTGTAGGGTTACTGTAGGGGTTACTGTAGGGTTAGGGTTACTGTAGGGTTACTGTAGGGTTAGGGTTACTGTAGGGGTTACTGTAGGGTTACTGTAGGGGTTACTGTAGGGGTTACTGTAGGGGTTACTGTAGGGTTACTGTAGGGTTAGGGTTACTGTAGGGTTACTGTAGGGTTAGGGTTACTGTAGGGTTACTGTAGGGTTACTGTAGGGTTAGGGTTACTGTAGGGTTACTGTAGGGTTACTGTAGGGTTAGGGTTACTGTAGGGTTACTGTAGGGTTACTGTAGGGTTAGGGTTACTGTAGGGTTACTGTAGGGTTACTGTAGGGTTAGGGTTACTGTAGGGTTACTGTAGGGTTACAATATATATATATAAGTCTGACCTGCAGAACTCTCTTGTTGATCTCAGACAGCACACTGTTGTCGTAGAGACATTTCAGCAGACGGAACGTGTTGCCACCGCCTATGAAGAGAACATCGGTTAGGACTTTATTACACTGTATACCATCCTGCTAACTTCTTAACACGTAGTCAATCTGTGTACTGGTGTGTAAGTGGATTTACTTGAACTCTTGCAGTACACGCATACAATAGCATTCCTTCAATGACGCCTATGGTTTTGGTATTTCATATTTGAGAGGTGCTATGAGGTGCTAACGTCTGAGCTCAAGGTCCACTCCTCACCTATGAATATGCCCTGAGCTTTCCTTACAGCTTCCACTGGGTCAGAGGCCTCGTGTATGCTGTCCACCTCGTAACCTGTCAGACGAACAGACAACACTCACATTAGAACGACCGACAAAGCTGTCTCACATCGACACCCTAGTCCTTACTACGTCCACTGCACCTGATTACGTCTAAGAGAGAGAGAGGGTTTGACAAGTGTTAAGCGAAATGTGCTTATATCCATCAAGTCCTCTCAGATCTCCACAAGAGCATAAAGTATAGGGTCTAGGGATTGATTTGGGACTGGGCCTGAGATATTTGATTGGTTTGGGATTGGGCCTGAGATATTTGATTGATTTGGGATTAGGCCTGAGTTATTTGATTGGTTTGGGATTGGGCCAGAGATATTTGATTGATTTGGGATTGGGCCAGAGATATTTGATTGATTTGGGATTGGGCCAGAGATATTTGATTGATTTGGGACTGGGCCAGAGATATTTGATTGGTTTGGGATTGGGCCAGAGATATTTGATTGATTTGGGATTGGGCCTGAGATAACCCAGACACACAGCAGTAGGGCTGTGTAAGGGAATGGACCAGTGTAAAAGACATACCCAGACTGTTGAACTTGTCCCTGGCAGTCTTTGCGTAGCCATCTCTATCACACAGTGCATAGGGGATGAATAAGATCCTCGTCACACCTCTGCAAGAAATACATTACACGGTTAGGTTATACACTGACTATACGAAACATTAGGAACACCTTCCTAGTATTGAGTTGTAACCACCCTTTCTGCCCTCAGAACAGCCTCAATTCATCGGGACATGGACTCTACAAGGTGTCGAAAGCGTTCCACAGGGATGCTGGACCATGTTGACTCCAATGCTTCTCACAGTTGTGTCGAGTTGGCTGGATGTCCTTTGGGTGGTGGACCATTCTTGATACACACCGGCAACTGTTGAGCTTGAAAAACCCAGCAGTGTTGCAGTTCTTTACATAAACCGGTGTGCCTGGCCCCTACTACCATACCCCGTTCAAAGGCACTTAAATATTTGGTCTTGCCATTCACCTCTAAATGTCAAGCATACATAATCCATGTCTCATGTTTAAGTAGTTAGAGACATGTTTAAGTAGTTAGAGACATGTATAAGTAGTTAGAGACATGTTTAAGTAGTTAGAGACATAGTTAGAGACATGTACAAGTAGTTAGAGACATGTTTAAGTAGTTAGAGACATGTTTAAGTAGTTAGAGACATAGTTAGAGACATGTACAAGTAGTTAGAGACATGTTTAAGTAGTTAGAGACATGTTTAAGTAGTTATTAAGTAGTTAGAGACATGTTTAAGTAGTTAGAGACATGTATAAGTAGTTAGAGACATGTTTAAGTAGTTAGAGACATGTTTAAGTAGTTATTAAGTAGTTAGAGACATGTATAAGTAGTTATTAAGTAGTTAGAGACATGTTTAAGTAGTTAGAGACATGTTTAAGTAGTTAGAGACATGTACAAGTAGTTAGAGACATGTTTAAGTAGTTAGAGACATGTTTAAGTAGTTATTAAGTAGTTAGAGACATGTATAAGTAGTTATTAAGTAGTTAGAGACATGTTTAAGTAGTTAGAGACATGTTTAAGTAGTTAGAGACATGAATAAGTAGTTATTAAGTAGTTAGAGACATGTATAAGTAGTTATTAAGTAGTTAGAGACATGTATAAGTAGTTATTAAGTAGTTAGAGACATGTATAAGTAGTTATTAAGTAGTTAGAGACATGTTTAAGTAGTTAGAGACATGTATAAGTAGTTATTAAGTAGTTAGAGACATGTATAAGTAGTTATTAAGTAGTTAGAGACATGTATAAGTAGTTAGACATGTATAAGTAGTTATTAAGTAGTTAGAGACATGTTTAAGTAGTTAGAGACATGTTTAAGTAGTTAGAGACATGAATAAGTAGTTATTAAGTAGTTAGAGACATGAATAAGTAGTTATTAAGTAGTTAGAGACATGTATAAGTAGTTATTAAGTAGTTAGAGACATGTATAAGTAGTTATTAAGTAGTTAGAGACATGTATAAGTAGTTATTAAGTAGTTAGAGACATGTTTAAGTAGTTAGAGACATGTATAAGTAGTTATTAAGTAGTTAGAGACATGTATAAGTAGTTATTAAGTAGTTAGAGACATGTATAAGTAGTTAGAGACATGTATAAGTAGTTAGACATGTATAAGTAGTTATTAAGTAGTTAGAGACATGTTTAAGTAGTTAGAGTAAAGGAGGGTCAGATTGTGAGTGTACCGTACAACAGCATTCCTTCCATAGTCTTTAGGGGTGTGATTTTACAGAACAGTCCAGGCACTTTGAAGGTCAGTATTAGTCAGTGGATTTGTTAGAGCAGTCCAGGCACTTTGAAGGTCAGTATTAGCCAGTGGATTTGTTAGAGCAGTCCAGGCACTTTGAAGGTCAGTATTAGTCAGTGGATTTGTTAGAGCAGTCCAGGCACTTTGAAGGTCAGTATTAGTCAGTGGATTTGTTAGAGCAGTCCAGGCACTTTGAAGGTCAGTATTAGTCAGTGGATTTGTTAGAGCAGTCCAGGCACTTTGAAGGTCAGTATTAGTCAGTGGATTTGTTAGAGCAGTCCAGGCACTTTGAAGGTCAGTATTAGTCAGTGGATTTGTTAGAGCAGTCCAGGCACTTTGAAGGTCAGTATTAGTCAGTGGATTTGTTAGAGCAGTCCAGGCACTTTGAAGTCCAGGCACTTTGAAGGTCAGTATTAGTCAGTGGATTTGTTAGAGCAGTCCAGGCACTTTGAAGGTCAGTATTAGTCAGTGGATTTGTTAGAGCAGTCCAGGCACTTTGAAGGTCAGTATTAGTCAGTGGATTTGTTAGAGCAGTCCAGGCACTTTGAAGGTCAGTATTAGTCAGTGGATTTGTTAGAGCAGTCCAGGCACTTTGAAGGTCAGTATTAGTCAGTGGATTTGTTAGAGCAGTCCAGGCACTTTGAAGGTCAGTATTAGTCAGTGGATTTGTTAGAGCAGTCCAGGCACTTTGAAGGTCAGTATTAGTCAGTGGATTTGTTAGAGCAGTCCAGGCACTTTGAAGGTCAGTATTAGCCAGTGGATTTGGATACTTACTTTCCGAAAAAGTCTTTGATCTGCTGTTGACAATGTTCCAGATATCCTCCCCCGTGCAGGGTTGAGTTGGACACGAGCAGAAGTCTCCTCTTCATATCTTTCAAGACAAGGTTTTGATCAAAGTTTAAAAACGCACTCAGGTTAAATAGGCTACCTCATCCTACACCTCAAAGATTACTTGAGCAGTACATAGACGGCCGTGCACAAACAGGAAGTGTTCTCGGGAGGTACAAGGTCTATGGAGTGAGATTTGTTTTTTTTATTCAGTATGTCCACCACGATCTGTGTGTATATTCAACATAACTCACAAATAAAACAATCTGTGAATATATTTAAAAAATATTTCTTAAATAAAACCAAAATCCTCAATAAAATAAAAATAAAATCACAAATTAAACCCTAATCTGTGAATATGTAAAAAATATTTCACAAGTATTCACCATAAATCACAAATAAATTCATCATCTGTAAATATTCAACATAGCTCACAAATAAAACTACGATTTGAACAAATGTAGAACAATTTGTGAGCAAATGTTCAGAAATCTCTTAACGTTTACATCTGTGGAATGTGCATTTGCGCATTCAAAAAGTGTTTGTGGATCTGTATTCTGTGTTTACGGGATTTTGAGAATTATTTTCCGCCTGTCGATGTCTTACAATCTACAAATGTGGTTTCAGATGAGTCTGCCATCTCCATTCATTTGGATAATCTTTGTGTCAGGGGAAGTGCAGAGCGAAGCAGTGTCTCATTCAGCCATGTCTTGTGAGAACACTCTCTAGCTAGAATATTTAACTAATAAAGAACAACTTTATGACTCATCTGAAACCACATGTGTAGATTGTAAGACATCGACAGGCGGAAAATTATTCTCAAAATTCTATAAAACACAGAATAGAGATCCACAAGCACTTTTTGAATGCGCAAATGCACATTCCACAGATGTAAACGTTAAGAGATTTCTAAACATTTGCACACAAATTGTTCAACATTTGTTCAAATCGTAGTTGTATTTGTGAGCTATGTAGAATATTTACAGATTATGAATTTATTTGTGATTTATGGTGAATACTTGTGAAATATATGTTTTACATATTCATGTATAATGGTTAAATTTGTGATATTTGTTTGGGATTATGGTTTTATTTGACTAAATATTTAAATATATTCACAGATCATAGTTTTATTTGTGAGTTATGTTGAATATACATGCATCGTGGTGGACATACTGTATTTAGAGAATAAAGCAACAAATCTTCCTCCATTCAATTTCCTGGTCTCAGTTTAAAGTTCAACTACGGGTAACTAATCATCTGTTTTGCTGACAAATCTCTCATACAGTCATTAAATAATCTGATTACTTCTCCTGATAAATCTACCTGTCGTCGAAATAGTTGTGAAATCTTTCGATCCAACAAACCGTTGGCGATTATTCTTGTGGTCAATGATTGGAAACAATGTTGCGCGTCAACAGGTCACAGATTGCAACACTTATTTAAAATTCGAAACGTAGCCTTGACCGGATATGTTATTTACAGTTTCGTATGAAATGTTAAAATGTAAACTACAAAACTGTAATTTTGCGTCAAGGGTCTCGGTTTGGAGAAGAGTTTTCTCACGCTGTTACCGTGTGTGGAAAAGGGGTCAGCTGATAAATCACATGACAAGCCTCATGTCTCACGTCGCTTTCAAGACAACTGGGAAATCGGAAAAACACGAGGTCAAACCATGACGTCGCGATCTTCGGGTCAGAAAGTCGAAGCGCTTAAAAAATATGGCCGAGTTTCCGCCTTGGAATTGCAAGTTGAATGACCGTTCAAAAACAAACGTTCCAAATCGGAGCTCGTTTCTATCCAAGTTTCCAGTTATCTTGAAAGCAGTGATGTCGGAGATTTCCGAGTTCCCAGTTGTTTTCCACGCAGCATCAATAGCGAGAGGCAGATATACGGACACGCCTGGTGTCTCCAAAATTGATGACGTTTTCGCGCACTTGAGATTCGAACATCAAATCAAATTGTATTGGTCCAACTGCGCCAAATACAACTTGTGTAGATTTTTTTTACCATGAAATGCTTGCTTACGAGCACTTCCCAAAGATGCAGAGTTTTACAAATAATAATACAATAAAATAGTAACACAAGATAAATAAAATAGACAAGAATGGAGCTACAGTGAACTCCAAAAGTATTGGGACAGTGACACATTTCTTGATGTTTTGGCTCTGTACTTCAGCTCTTTGGTCTTGAAATTATACAAATGAGGGTATTTTCTTCCATAATCGGGTGAACCATTCATTTCAACATATTTATTGGGTGAAATGGTAGGCTGCAAGTAGCCTACAATGTCATAGAAATTAATTGGCCTACTTGATGGCCAAACAATGTATAATGCTTCACATTTAATGTCAGTTTCCCTGTGGACTTTTCCCCATAACAGAAGCACTCAAGCCATAGAATGTTCTCTCTGCTTCTGCAAGGCAAGGTGCCGGTGCGTCAGGTCTGACACCTAACAGGCTCCTGGACAGCTTCTATCCCCATGCCATAACACTTCTAAATAGCTAACAGAATGGCCACGCAGACTCTGAGCTGACCCTAGTATTTACACTGTCTCTATGTTCACTCACAGGACTCTACACTCTAACACACACATAACACACACCTACACTCTAACACACACATAACACGTAACACACTCACACTCTAGCACACATAACACACTCACACACCCTGACACTCCAACACACACACACATTTATACTGACTCTACATACACACTCACATATAATCATAATTTACGCTGCTGCTACTCTGTTTATTATATATCCTGATGCCTAGTTACCATCACACTATACATATCTACCTCCCTGTCCCCTTACCCCTATACATATCTACCTCCATCACTCCAGTATCCCTGTGACCTTCCCCCTATACATATCTACCTCCATCACTCCAGTATCCCTGTCTCCTTCCCCCTATACATATCTACCTCCATCACTCCAGTATCCCTGTCACCTTACCCCTATACATATCTGTCTCCATCACTCCAGTATCCCTGTCTCCTTACCCCTATACATATCTACCTCCATCACTCCAGTATCCCTGTCTCCTTCCCCCTATACATATCTACCTCCATCACTCCAGTATCCCTGTCTCCTTACCCCTATACATATCTACCTCCATCACTCCAGTATCCCTGTCCCCTTCCCCCTATACATATCTACCTCCATCACTCCAGTATCCCTGTCCCCTTCCCCCTATACATATCTACCTCCATCACTCCAGTATCCCTGTCCCCTTCCCCCTATACATATCTACCTCCATCACTCCAGTATCCCTGTCCCCTTCCACCTATACATATCTACCTCCATCACTCCAGTATCCCCTTCCCCCTATACATATCTACCTCCATCACTCCAGTATCCCTGTCACCTTCCCCCTATACATATCTACCTCCATCACTCCAGTATCCCTGTCACCTTCCCCCTATACATATCTACCTCCATCACTCCAGTATCCCTGTCTCCTTCCCCCTATACATATCTACCTCCATCATTCCAGTATCCCTGTCTCCTTCCCCCTATACATATCTACCTCCATCACTCCAGTATCCCTGTCTCCTTCCCCCTATACATATCTACCTCCATCATTCCAGTATCCCTGTCACCTTCCCCCTATACATATCTACCTCCATCACTCCAGTATCCCTGTCTCCTTCCCCCTATACATATCTACCTCCATCACTCCAGTATCCCTATCCCCTTCCCCCTATACATATCTACCTCCATTACTCCGGTGTCCCTGTCCCCTTCCCCCTATACATATCTACCTCCATCACTCCAGTATCCCTGTCACCTTCCCCCTATACATATCTACCTCCATCACTCCAGTATCCCTGTCCCCTTCCCCCTATACATATCTACCTCCATCACTCCAGTATCCCTGTCTCCTTCCCCCTATACATATCTACCTCCATCACTCCAGTGTCCCCTTCCCCCTATACATATCTACCTCCATCACTCCAGTATCCCTGTCTCATTACCCCTATACATATCTACCTCCATCACTCCAGTATCCCTGTCCCCTTCCCCCTATACATATCTACCTCCATCACTCCAGTATCCCTGTCTCCTTACCCCTATACATATCTACCTCCATTACTCCAGTATCCCCTTCCCCCTATACATATCTACCTCCATCACTCCAGTATCCCTGTCTCCTTACCTCTATACATATCTACCTCCATCACTCCAGTATCCCCTTCCCCCTATACATATCTACCTCCATCACTCCAGTATCCCTGTCACCTTCCCCCTATACATATCTACCTCCATCACTCCAGTATCCCCTTCCCCCTATACATATCTACCTCCATCACTCCAGTATCCCCTTCCCCCTATACATATCTACCTCCATCACTCCAGTATCCCTGTCCCCTTCCCCCTATACATATCTACCTCCATCACTCCAGTATCCCTGTCTCCTTCCCCCTATACATATCTACCTCCATCACTCCAGTATCCCTGTCCCCTTCCCCATATACATATCTACCTCCATCACTCCAGTATCCCTGTCTCCTTACCCCTATACATATCTACCTCCATCACTCCAGTATCCCTGTCTCCTTCCCCCTATACATATCTACCTCCATCACTCCAGTATCCCTGTCTCCTTACCCCTATACATATCTACCTCCATCACTCCAGTATCCCTGTCCC
This sequence comes from Salvelinus alpinus, assembly GCF_045679555.1. NCBI lineage: Eukaryota > Metazoa > Chordata > Actinopteri > Salmoniformes > Salmonidae > Salvelinus > Salvelinus alpinus. The sequence goes on along the minus strand of NC_092105.1, from coordinate 5,502,992 downwards.
CTTCCCCCTATACATATCTACCTCCATCATTCCAGTATCCCTGTCCCCTTCCACCTATACATATCTACCTCCATCACTCCAGTATCCCTGTCACCTTCCCCCTATACATATCTACCTCCATCATTCCAGTATCCCTGTCCCCTTCCCCCTATACATATCTACCTCCATCACTCCAGTATCCCTGTCACCTTCCCCCTATACATATCTACCTCCATCACTCCAGTATCCCTGTCACCTTCCCCCTATACATATCTACCTCCATCACTCCAGTATCCCTGTCTCCTTCCCCCTATACATATCTACCTCCATCACTCCAGTATCCCCTTCCCCCTATACATATCTACCTCCATCACTCCAGTATCCCTGTCACCTTCCCCCTATACATATCTACCTCCATCACTCCAGTATCCCTGTCCCCTTCCCCCTATACATATCTACCTCCATCACTCCAGTATCCCTGTCTCCTTCCCCCTATACATATCTACCTCCATCACTCCAGTGTCCCCTTCCCCCTATACATATCTACCTCCATCACTCCAGTATCCCTGTCTCATTACCCCTATACATATCTACCTCCATCACTCCAGTATCCCTGTCCCCTTCCCCCTATACATATCTACCTCCATCACTCCAGTATCCCTGTCTCCTTACCCCTATACATATCTACCTCCATTACTCCAGTATCCCCTTCCCCCTATACATATCTACCTCCATCACTCCAGTATCCCTGTCTCCTTACCTCTATACATATCTACCTCCATCACTCCAGTATCCCCTTCCCCCTATACATATCTACCTCCATCACTCCAGTATCCCTGTCACCTTCCCCCTATACATATCTACCTCCATCACTCCAGTATCCCTGTCTCCTTACCCCTATACATATCTACCTCCATCACTCCAGTATCCCTGTCCCCTTCCCCCTATACATATCTACCTCCATCACTCCAGTATCCCTGTCCCCTTCCCCTTATACATATCTACCTCCATCACTCCAGTATCCCTGTCCCCTTCCACCTATACATATCTACCTCCATCACTCCAGTATCCCCTTCCCCCTATACATATCTACCTCCATCACTCCAGTATCCCTGTCACCTTCCCCCTACACATATCTACCTCCATCACTCCAGTATCCCTGTCACCTTCCCCCTATACATATCTACCTCCATCACTCCAGTATCCCTGTCTCCTTCCCCCTATACATATCTACCTCCATCATTCCAGTATCCCCTTCCCCCTATACATATCTACCTCCATCACTCCAGTATCCCTGTCACCTTCCCCCTATACATATCTACCTCCATCACTCCAGTATCCCTGTCTCCTTCCCCCTATACATATCTACCTCCATCACTCCAGTGTCCCCTTCCCCCTATACATATCTACCTCCATCACTCCAGTATCCCTGTCTCATTACCCCTATACATATCTACCTCCATCACTCCAGTATCCCTGTCCCCTTCCCCCTATACATATCTACCTCCATCACTCCAGTATCCCTGTCTCCTTACCCCTATACATATCTACCTCCATTACTCCAGTATCCCCTTCCCCCTATACATATCTACCTCCATCACTCCAGTATCCCTGTCTCCTTACCTCTATACATATCTACCTCCATCACTCCAGTATCCCCTTCCCCCTATACATATCTACCTCCATCACTCCAGTATCCCTGTCACCTTCCCCCTATACATATCTACCTCCATCACTCCAGTATCCCCTTCCCCCTATACATATCTACCTCCATCACTCCAGTATCCCCTTCCCCCTATACATATCTACCTCCATCACTCCAGTATCCCTGTCCCCTTCCCCCTATACATATCTACCTCCATCACTCCAGTATCCCTGTCTCCTTCCCCCTATACATATCTACCTCCATCACTCCAGTATCCCTGTCACCTTCCTCCTATACATATCTACCTCCATCACTCCAGTATCCCTGTCCCCTTACCCCTATACATATCTCCCTCCATCACTCCAGTATCCCTGTCCCCTTCCCCCTATACATATCTACCTCCATCACTCCAGTATCCCTGTCCCCTTCCCCCTATACATATCTACCTCCATCACTCCAGTATCCCTGTCTCCTTCCCCCTATACATATCTACCTCCATCACTCCAGTATCCCTGTCACCTTCCCCCTATACATATCTACCTCCATCACTCCAGTATCCCTGTCCCCTTCCCCCTATACATATCTACCTCCATCACTCCAGTATCCCTGTCACCTTACCCATATACATATCTACCTCCATCACTCCAGTATCCCCTTCCCCCTATACATATCTATCTCCATCACTCCAGTATCCCTGTCCCCTTCCCCCTATACATATCTACCTCCATCACTCCAGTATCCCTGTCTCCTTCCCCCTATACATATCTACCTCCATCACTCCAGTATCCCTGTCACCTTCCTCCTATACATATCTACCTCCATCACTCCAGTATCCCTGTCCCCTTACCCCTATACATATCTACCTCCATCACTCCAGTATCCCTGTCCCCTTCCACCTATACATATCTACCTCCATCACTCCAGTATCCCCTTCCCCCTATACATATCTACCTCCATCACTAAGGTATCCCTGTCTCCTTCCCCCTATACATATCTACCTCCATCACTCCAGTATCCCTGTCACCTTCCCCCTATACATATCTACCTCCATCACTCCAGTATCCCTGTCCCCTTCCCCCTATACATATCTACCTCCATCACTCCAGTATCCCTGTCACCTTACCCATATACATATCTACCTCCATCACTCCAGTATCCCTGTCTCCTTACCCCTATACATATCTACCTCCATCACTCCAGTATCCCTGTCTCCTCCCCCCTATACATATCTACCTCCATCACTCCAGTATCCCTGTCTCCTTACCCCTATACATATCTACCTCCATCACTCCAGTATCCCTGTCCCCTTCCCCCTATACATATCTACCTCCATCATTCCAGTATCCCTGTCCCCTTCCACCTATACATATCTACCTCCATCACTCCAGTATCCCCTTCCCCCTATACATATCTACCTCCATCACTCCAGTATCCCCTTCCCCCTATACATATCTACCTCCATCACTCCAGTATCCCTGTCACCTTCCCCCTATACATATCTACCTCCATCACTCCAGTATCCCTGTCTCCTTCCCCCTATACATATCTACCTCCATCACTCCAGTATCCCCTTCCCCCTATACATATCTACCTCCATCACTCCAGTATCCCCTTCCCCCTATACATATCTACCTCCATCACTCCAGTATCCCTGTCCCCTTCCCCCTATACATATCTACCTCCATCACTCCAGTATCCCTGTCTCCTTCCCCCTATACATATCTACCTCCATCACTCCAGTGTCCCCTTCCCCCTATACATATCTACCTCCATCACTCCAGTATCCCTGTCTCATTACCCCTATACATATCTACCTCCATCACTCCAGTATCCCTGTCCCCTTCCCCCTATACATATCTACCTCCATCACTCCAGTATCCCCTTCCCCCTATACATATCTACCTCCATCACTCCAGTATCCCCTTCCCCCTATACATATCTACCTCCATCACTCCAGTATCCCTGTCCCCTTCCCCCTATACATATCTACCTCCATCACTCCAGTATCCCTGTCTCCTTCCCCCTATACATATCTACCTCCATCACTCCAGTGTCCCCTTCCCCCTATACATATCTACCTCCATTACTCCAGTATCCCCTTCCCCCTATACATATCTACCTCCATCACTCCAGTATCCCTGTCTCCTTACCTCTATACATATCTACCTCCATCACTCCAGTATCCCCTTCCCCCTATACATATCTACCTCCATCACTCCAGTATCCCTGTCCCCTTCCCCCTATACATATCTACCTCCATCACTCCAGTATCCCCTTCCCCCTATACATATCTACCTCCATCACTCCAGTATCCCCTTCCCCCTATACATATCTACCTCCACCACTCCAGTATCCCTGTCCCCTTCCCCCTATACATATCTACCTCCATCACTCCAGTATCCCTGTCTCCTTCCCCCTATACATATCTACCTCCATCACTCCAGTATCCCTGTCACCTTCCTCCTATACATATCTACCTCCATCACTCCAGTATCCCTGTCCCCTTACCCCTATACATATCTACCTCCATCACTCCAGTATCCCTGTCCCCTTCCCCCTATACATATCTACCTCCATCACTCCAGTATCCCTGTCCCCTTCCCCCTATACATATCTACCTCCATCACTCCAGTATCCCTGTCTCCTTCCCCCTATACATATCTACCTCCATCACTCCAGTATCCCTGTCACCTTCCCCCTATACATATCTACCTCCATCACTCCAGTATCCCTGTCCCCTTCCCCCTATACATATCTACCTCCATCACTCCAGTATCCCTGTCACCTTACCCATATACATATCTACCTCCATCACTCCAGTATCCCTGTCTCCTTACCCCTATACATATCTACCTCCATCACTCCAGTATCCCTGTCTCCTCCCCCCTATACATATCTACCTCCATCACTCCAGTATCCCTGTCTCCTTACCCCTATACATATCTACCTCCATCACTCCAGTATCCCTGTCCCCTTCCCCCTATACATATCTACCTCCATCATTCCAGTATCCCTGTCCCCTTCCACCTATACATATCTACCTCCATCACTCCAGTATCCCCTTCCCCCTATACATATCTACCTCCATCACTCCAGTATCCCTGTCTCCTTCCCCCTATACATATCTACCTCCATCACTCCAGTATCCCTGTCACCTTCCCCCTATACATATCTACCTCCATCACTCCAGTATCCCTGTCCCCTTCCCCCTATACATATCTACCTCCATCACTCCAGTATCCCTGTCACCTTACCCATATACATATCTACCTCCATCACTCCAGTATCCCTGTCTCCTTACCCCTATACATATCTACCTCCATCACTCCAGTATCCCTGTCTCCTCCCCCCTATACATATCTACCTCCATCACTCCAGTATCCCTGTCTCCTTACCCCTATACATATCTACCTCCATCACTCCAGTATCCCTGTCCCCTTCCCCCTATACATATCTACCTCCATCATTCCAGTATCCCTGTCCCCTTCCACCTATACATATCTACCTCCATCACTCCAGTATCCCCTTCCCCCTATACATATCTACCTCCATCACTCCAGTATCCCTGTCACCTTCCCCCTATACATATCTACCTCCATCACTCCAGTATCCCTGTCACCTTCCCCCTATACATATCTACCTCCATCACTCCAGTATCCCTGTCTCCTTCCCCCTATACATATCTACCTCCATCACTCCAGTATCCCCTTCCCCCTATACATATCTACCTCCATCACTCCAGTATCCCTGTCCCCTTCCCCCTATACATATCTACCTCCATCACTCCAGTATCCCTGTCTCCTTCCCCCTATACATATCTACCTCCATCACTCCAGTGTCCCCTTCCCCCTATACATATCTACCTCCATCACTCCAGTATCCCTGTCTCATTACCCCTATACATATCTACCTCCATCACTCCAGTATCCCTGTCCCCTTCCCCCTATACATATCTACCTCCATCACTCCAGTATCCCTGTCTCCTTACCCCTATACATATCTACCTCCATTACTCCAGTATCCCCGTCCCCCTATACATATCTACCTCCATCACTCCAGTATCCCTGTCTCCTTACCTCTATACATATCTACCTCCATCACTCCAGTATCCCCTTCCCCCTATACATATCTACCTCCATCACTCCAGTATCCCTGTCCCCTTCCCCCTATACATATCTACCTCCATCACTCCAGTATCCCCTTCCCCCTATACATATCTACCTCCATCACTCCAGTATCCCCTTCCCCCTATACATATCTACCTCCATCACTCCAGTATCCCTGTCCCCTTCCCCCTATACATATCTACCTCCATCACTCCAGTATCCCTGTCTCCTTCCCCCTATACATATCTACCTCCATCACTCCAGTATCCCTGTCACCTTCCTCCTATACATATCTACCTCCATCACTCCAGTATCCCTGTCCCCTTACCCTATACATATCTACCTCCATCACTCCAGTATCCCTGTCCCCTTCCCCCTATACATATCTACCTCCATCACTCCAGTATCCCTGTCCCCTTCCCCCTATACATATCTACCTCCATCACTCCAGTATCCCTGTCTCCTTCCCCCTATACATATCTACCTCCATCACTCCAGTATCCCTGTCACCTTCCCCCTATACATATCTACCTCCATCACTCCAGTATCCCTGTCCCCTTCCCCCTATACATATCTACCTCCATCACTCCAGTATCCCTGTCACCTTACCCATATACATATCTACCTCCATCACTCCAGTATCCCTGTCTCCTTACCCCTATACATATCTACCTCCATCACTCCAGTATCCCTGTCTCCTTCCCCCTATACATATCTACCTCCATCACTCCAGTATCCCTGTCTCCTTACCCCTATACATATCTACCTCCATCACTCCAGTATCCCTGTCCCCTTCCCCCTATACATATCTACCTCCATCATTCCAGTATCCCTGTCCCCTTCCCCCTATACATATCTACCTCCATCACTCCAGTATCCCTGTCCCCTTCCCCCTATACATATCTACCTCCATCACTCCAGTATCCCTGTCACCTTCCCCCTATACATATCCACCTCCATCACTCCAGTATCCCCTTCCCCCTATACATATCTACCTCCATCACTCCAGTATCCCCTTCCCCCTATACATATCTACCTCCATCACTCCAGTATCCCTGTCTCCTTCCCCCTATACATATCTACCTCCATCACTCCAGTATCCCTGTCCCCTTCCCCCTATACATATCTACCTCCATCACTCCAGTATCCCTGTCCCCTTCCCTCTATACATATCTACCTCCATCACTCCAGTATCCCTGTCCCCTATACATATCTACCTCCATCACTCCAGTATTCCTGTCCCCTATACATATCTACCTCCATCACTCCAGTATCCCTGTCCCCTTCCCTCTATACATATCTACCTCCATCACTCCAGTATCCCCTTCCCCCTATACATATCTACCTCCATCACTCCAGTATCCCTGTCCCCTTACCCCTATACATATCTACCTCCATCACTCCAGTATCCCTGTCCCCTTCCCTCTATACATATCTACCTCCATCACTCCAGTATCCCCTTCCCCCTATACATATCTACCTCCATCACTCCAGTATCCCTGTCCCCTTACCCCTATACATATCTACCTCCATCACTCCAGTATCCCTGTCCCCTTCCCTCTATACATATCTACCTCCATCACTCCAGTATCCCCTTCCCCCTATACATATCTACCTCCATCACTCCAGTGTCCCCTTCCCCCTATACATATCTACCTCCATCACTCCAGTATCCCTGTCTCATTACCCCTATACATATCTACCTCCATCACTCCAGTATCCCTGTCCCCTTCCCCCTATACATATCTACCTCCATCACTCCAGTATCCCTGTCTCCTTACCCCTATACATATCTACCTCCATTACTCCAGTATCCCCTTCCCCCTATACATATCTACCTCCATCACTCCAGTATCCCTGTCTCCTTACCTCTATACATATCTACCTCCATCACTCCAGTATCCCCTTCCCCCTATACATATCTACCTCCATCACTCCAGTATCCCTGTCACCTTCCCCCTATACATATCTACCTCCATCACTCCAGTATCCCCTTCCCCCTATACATATCTACCTCCATCACTCCAGTATCCCCTTCCCCCTATACATATCTACCTCCATCACTCCAGTATCCCTATCCCCTTCCCCCTATACATATCTACCTCCATCACTCCAGTATCCCTGTCTCCTTCCCCCTATACATATCTACCTCCATCACTCCAGTATCCCTGTCACCTTCCTCCTATACATATCTACCTCCATCACTCCAGTATCCCTGTCCCCTTACCCCTATACATATCTACCTCCATCACTCCAGTATCCCTGTCACCTTCCCCCTATACATATCTACCTCCATCACTCCAGTATCCCCTTCCCCCTATACATATCTACCTCCATCACTCCAGTATCCCTGTCCCCTTACCCCTATACATATCTACCTCCATCACTCCAGTATCCCTGTCCCCTTCCCTCTATACATATCTACCTCCATCACTCCAGTATCCCCTTCCCCCTATACATATCTACCTCCATCACTCCAGTATCCCTGTCCCCTTACCCCTATACATATCTACCTCCATCACTCCAGTATCCCTGTCCCCTTCCCTCTATACATATCTACCTCCATCACTCCAGTATCCCCTTCCCCCTATACATATCTACCTCCATCACTCCAGTGTCCCCTTCCCCCTATACATATCTACCTCCATCACTCCAGTATCCCTGTCTCATTACCCCTATACATATCTACCTCCATCACTCCAGTATCCCTGTCCCCTTCCCCCTATACATATCTACCTCCATCACTCCAGTATCCCTGTCTCCTTACCCCTATACATATCTACCTCCATTACTCCAGTATCCCCTTCCCCCTATACATATCTACCTCCATCACTCCAGTATCCCTGTCTCCTTACCTCTATACATATCTACCTCCATCACTCCAGTATCCCCTTCCCCCTATACATATCTACCTCCATCACTCCAGTATCCCTGTCACCTTCCCCCTATACATATCTACCTCCATCACTCCAGTATCCCCTTCCCCCTATACATATCTACCTCCATCACTCCAGTATCCCCTTCCCCCTATACATATCTACCTCCATCACTCCAGTATCCCTATCCCCTTCCCCCTATACATATCTACCTCCATCACTCCAGTATCCCTGTCTCCTTCCCCCTATACATATCTACCTCCATCACTCCAGTATCCCTGTCACCTTCCTCCTATACATATCTACCTCCATCACTCCAGTATCCCTGTCCCCTTACCCCTATACATATCTACCTCCATCACTCCAGTATCCCTGTCACCTTCCCCCTATACATATCTACCTCCATCACTCCAGTATCCCTGTCCCCTTCCCCCTATACATATCTACCTCCATCACTCCAGTATCCCTGTCTCCTTCCCCCTATACATATCTACCTCCATCACTCCAGTATCCCTGTCACCTTCCCCCTATACATATCTACCTCCATCACTCCAGTATCCCCTTCCCCCTATACATATCTACCTCCATCACTCCAGTATCCCCTTCCCCCTATACATATCTACCTCCATCACTCCAGTATCCCTGTCCCCTTCCCCCTATACATATCTACCTCCATCACTCCAGTATCCCTGTCTCCTTCCCCCTATACATATCTACCTCCATCACTCCAGTATCCCTGTCACCTTCCTCCTATACATATCTACCTCCATCACTCCAGTATCCCTGTCCCCTTACCCCTATACATATCTACCTCCATCACTCCAGTATCCCTGTCCCCTTCCCCCTATACATATCTACCTCCATCACTCCAGTATCCCTGTCCCCTTCCCCCTATACATATCTACCTCCATCACTCCAGTATCCCTGTCTCCTTCCCCCTATACATATCTACCTCCATCACTCCAGTATCCCTGTCACCTTCCCCCTATACATATCTACCTCCATCACTCCAGTATCCCTGTCCCCTTCCCCCTATACATATCTACCTCCATCACTCCAATATCCCTGTCACCTTACCCATATACATATCTACCTCCATCACTCCAGTATCCCTGTCTCCTTACCCCTATACATATCTACCTCCATCACTCCAGTATCCCTGTCTCCTCCCCCCTATACATATCTACCTCCATCACTCCAGTATCCCTGTCTCCTTACCCCTATACATATCTACCTCCATCACTCCAGTATCCCTGTCCCCTTCCCCCTATACATATCTACCTCCATCATTCCAGTATCCCTGTCCCCTTCCACCTATACATATCTACCTCCATCACTCCAGTATCCCCTTCCCCCTATACATATCTACCTCCATCACTCCAGTATCCCTGTCACCTTCCCCCTATACATATCTACCTCCATCACTCCAGTATCCCCTTCCCCCTATACATATCTACCTCCATCACTCCAGTATCCCCTTCCCCCTATACATATCTACCTCCATCACTCCAGTATCCCTGTCCCCTTCCCCCTATACATATCTACCTCTATCACTCCAGTATCCCTGTCTCCTCCCCCCTATACATATCTACCTCCATCACTCCAGTATCCCTGTCTCCTTACCCCTATACATATCTACCTCCATCACTCCAGTATCCCTGTCTCCTCCCCCCTATACATATCTACCTCCATCACTCCAGTATCCCTGTCTCCTTACCCCTATACATATCTACCTCCATCACTCCAGTATCCCTGTCCCCTTCCCCCTATACATATCTACCTCCATCATTCCAGTATCCCTGTCCCCTTCCACCTATACATATCTACCTCCATCACTCCAGTATCCCCTTCCCCCTATACATATCTACCTCCATCACTCCAGTATCCCTGTCTCCTTCCCCCTATACATATCTACCTCCATCACTCCAGTGTCCCCTTCCCCCTATACATATCTACCTCCATCACTCCAGTATCCCTGTCTCATTACCCCTATACATATCTACCTCCATCACTCCAGTATCCCTGTCCCCTTCCCCCTATACATATCTACCTCCATCACTCCAGTATCCCTGTCTCCTTACCCCTATACATATCTACCTCCATTACTCCAGTATCCCCTTCCCCCTATACATATCTACCTCCATCACTCCAGTATCCCTGTCCCCTTCCCCCTATACATATCTACCTCCATCACTCCAGTATCCCTGTCTCCTTACCTCTATACATATCTACCTCCATCACTCCAGTATCCCCTTCCCCCTATACATATCTACCTCCATCACTCCAGTATCCCTGTCCCCTTCCCCCTATACATATCTACCTCCATCACTCCAGTATCCCCTTCCCCCTATACATATCTACCTCCATCACTCCAGTATCCCCTTCCCCCTATACATATCTACCTCCATCACTCCAGTATCCCTGTCCCCTTCCCCCTATACATATCTACCTCCATCACTCCAGTATCCCTGTCTCCTTCCCCCTATACATATCTACCTCCATCACTCCAGTATCCCTGTCACCTTCCTCCTATACATATCTACCTCCATCACTCCAGTATCCCTGTCCCCTTACCCCTATACATATCTACCTCCATCACTCCAGTATCCCTGTCCCCTTCCCTCTATACATATCTACCTCCATCACTCCAGTATCCCTGTCCCCTATACATATCTACCTCCATCACTCCAGTATCCCTGTCCCCTATACATATCTACCTCCATCACTCCAGTATTCCTGTCCCCTATACATATCTACCTCCATCACTCCAGTATCCCTGTCCCCTTCCCTCTATACATATCTACCTCCATCACTCCAGTATCCCCTTCCCCCTATACATATCTACCTCCATCACTCCAGTATCCCTGTCCCCTTACCCCTATACATATCTACCTCCATCACTCCAGTATCCCTGTCCCCTTCCCTCTATACATATCTACCTCCATCACTCCAGTATCCCCTTCCCCCTATACATATCTACCTCCATCACTCCAGTATCCCTGTCCCCTTACCCCTATACATATCTACCTCCATCACTCCAGTATCCCTGTCCCCTTCCCTCTATACATAGCTACCTACATCACTCCAGTATCCCCTTCCCCCTATACGTATCTACCTCCATCACTCCAGTATCCCCTTCCCCCTATACATATCTACCTCCATCACTCCAGTATCCCTGTCTCATTACCCCTATACATATCTACCTCCATCACTCCAGTATCCCTGTCCCCTTCCCCCTATACATATCTACCTCCATCACTCCAGTATCCCTGTCTCCTTACCCCTATACATATCTACCTCCATTACTCCAGTATCCCCTTCCCCCTATACATATCTACCTCCATCACTCCAGTATCCCTGTCTCCTTACCTCTATACATATCTACCTCCATCACTCCAGTATCCCCTTCCCCCTATACATATCTACCTCCATCACTCCAGTATCCCTGTCACCTTCCCCCTATACATATCTACCTCCATCACTCCAGTATCCCCTTCCCCCTATACATATCTACCTCCATCACTCCAGTATCCCCTTCCCCCTATACATATCTACCTCCATCACTCCAGTATCCCTATCCCCTTCCCCCTATACATATCTACCTCCATCACTCCAGTATCCCTGTCTCCTTCCCCCTATACATATCTACCTCCATCACTCCAGTATCCCTGTCACCTTCCTCCTATACATATCTACCTCCATCACTCCAGTATCCCTGTCCCCTTACCCCTATACATATCTACCTCCATCACTCCAGTATCCCTGTCACCTTCCCCCTATACATATCTACCTCCATCACTCCAGTATCCCTGTCTCCTTCCCCCTATACATATCTACCTCCATCACTCCAGTATCCCTGTCTCCTTACCCCTATACATATCTACCTCCATCACTCCAGTATCCCTGTCCCCTTCCCCCTATACATATCTACCTCCATCATTCCAGTATCCCTGTCCCCTTCCCCCTATACATATCTACCTCCATCACTCCAGTATCCCTGTCCCCTTCCCCCTATACATATCTACCTCCATCACTCCAGTATCCCTGTCACCTTCCCCCTATACATATCCACCTCCATCACTCCAGTATCCCCTTCCCCCTATACATATCTACCTCCATCACTCCAGTATCCCTGTCACCTTCCCCCTCTACATATCTACCTCCATCACTCCAGTATCCCTGTCTCCTTCCCCCTATACATATCTACCTCCATCACTCCAGTATCCCTGTCCCCTTCCCCCATATACATATCTACCTCCATCACTCCAGTATCCCTGTCCCCTTCCCTCTATACATATCTACCTCCATCACTCCAGTATCCCTGTCCCCTATACATGTCTACCTCCATCACTCCAGTATCCCTGTCCCCTATACATATCTACCTCCATCACTCCAGTATTCCTGTCCCCTATACATATCTACCTCCATCACTCCAGTATCCCTGTCCCCTTCCCTCTATACATATCTACCTCCATCACTCCAGTATCCCCTTCCCCCTATACATATCTACCTCCATCACTCCAGTATCCCTGTCCCCTTACCCCTATACATATCTACCTCCATCACTCCAGTATCCCTGTCCCCTTCCCTCTATACATATCTACCTCCATCACTCCAGTATCCCCTTCCCCCTATACATATCTACCTCCATCACTCCAGTATCCCTGTCCCCTTACCCCTATACATATCTACCTCCATCACTCCAGTATCCCTGTCCCCTTCCCTCTATATATATCTAACTCCATCACTCCAGTATCCCCTTCCCCCTATACATATCTACCTCCATCACTGCAGTATCCCTGTCCCCTTCCCTCTATACATATCTACCTCCATCACTCCAGTATCCCCTTCCCCCTATACATATCTACCTCCATCACTCCAGTATCCCTGTCCCCTTACCCCTATACATATCTACCTCCATCACTCCAGTATCCCTGTCCCCTTCCCTCTATACATATCTACCTCCATCACTCCAGTATCCCCTTCCCCCTATACATATCTACCTCCATCACTCCAGTGTCCCCTTCCCCCTATACATATCTACCTCCATCACTCCAGTATCCCTGTCTCATTACCCCTATACATATCTACCTCCATCACTCCAGTATCCCTGTCCCCTTCCCCCTATACATATCTACCTCCATCACTCCAGTATCCCTGTCTCCTTACCCCTATACATATCTACCTCCATTACTCCAGTATCCCCTTCCCCCTATACATATCTACCTCCATCACTCCAGTATCCCTGTCTCCTTACCTCTATACATATCTACCTCCATCACTCCAGTATCCCCTTCCCCCTATACATATCTACCTCCATCACTCCAGTATCCCTGTCACCTTCCCCCTATACATATCTACCTCCATCACTCCAGTATCCCCTTCCCCCTATACATATCTACCTCCATCACTCCAGTATCCCTATCCCCTTCCCCCTATACATATCTACCTCCATCACTCCAGTATCCCTGTCTCCTTCCCCCTATACATATCTACCTCCATCACTCCAGTATCCCTGTCACCTTCCTCCTATACATATCTACCTCCATCACTCCAGTATCCCTGTCCCCTTACCCCTATACATATCTACCTCCATCACTCCAGTATCCCTGTCACCTTCCCCCTATACATATCTACCTCCATCACTCCAGTATCCCTGTCCCCTTCCCCCTATACATATCTACCTCCATCACTCCAGTATCCCTGTCACCTTACCCATATACATATCTACCTCCATCACTCCAGTATCCCTGTCTCCTTACCCCTATACATATCTACCTCCATCACTCCAGTATCCCTGTCTCCTTCCCCCTATACATATCTACCTCCATCACTCCAGTATCCCTGTCTCCTTACCCCTATACATATCTACCTCCATCACTCCAGTATCCCTGTCCCCTTCCCCCTATACATATCTACCTCCATCATTCCAGTATCCCTGTCCCCTTCCCCCTATACATATCTACCTCCATCACTCCAGTATCCCTGTCCCCTTCCCCCTATACATATCTACCTCCATCACTCCAGTATCCCTGTCACCTTCCCCCTATACATATCTACCTCCATCACTCCAGTATCCCCTTCCCCCTATACATATCTACCTCCATCACTCCAGTATCCCTGTCACCTTCCCCCTATACATATCTACCTCCATCACTCCAGTATCCCTGTCTCCTTCCCCCTATACATATCTACCTCCATCACTCCAGTATCCCTGTCCCCTTCCCCCTATACATATCTACCTCCATCACTCCAGTATCCCTGTCCCCTTCCCTCTATACATATCTACCTCCATCACTCCAGTATCCCTGTCCCCTATACATGTCTACCTCCATCACTCCAGTATCCCTGTCCCCTTCCCCCTATACATATCTACCTCCATCACTCCAGTATCCCTGTCCCCTTCCCTCTATACATATCTACCTCCATCACTCCAGTATCCCTGTCCCCTATACATATCTACCTCCATCACTCCAGTATCCCTGTCCCCTATACATATCTACCTCCATCACTCCAGTATTCCTGTCCCCTATACATATCTACCTCCATCACTCCAGTATCCATGTCCCCTTCCCTCTATACATATCTACCTCCATCACTCCAGTATCCCCTTCCCCCTGTACATATCTACCTCCATCACTCCAGTATCCCTGTCCCCTTACCCCTATACATATCTACCTCCATCACTCCAGTATCCCTGTCCCCTTCCCTCTATACATATCTACCTCCATCACTCCAGTATCCCCTTCCCCCTATACATATCTACCTCCATCACTCCAGTATCCCTGTCCCCTTCCCCCTATACATATCTACCTCCATCACTCCAGTATCCCTGTCCCCTTCCCCCTATACATATCTACCTCCATCACTCCAGTATCCCTGCCCCCTTCCCCCTATACATATCTACCTCTGTCACTCCAGTATCCATGTCTCCTTCCCTCTATACATATCTACCTCCGTCACTCCAGTATCCCTGTCCCCTTCCCCCTATACATATCTACCTCCATCACTCCAGTATCCCTGTCCCCTTCCCTCTATACATATCTACCTCCATCACTCCAGTATCCCTGTCTCCTTCCCTCTATACATATCTACCTCCATCACTCCAGTATCCCTGTCCCCTTCCCCCTATACATATCTACCTCCATCACTCCAGTATCTCTGTCCCCTTACCCCAATACATATCTACCTCCATCACTCCAGTATCCCTGTCCCCTTCCCCCTATACATATCTACCTCCATCACTCCAGTATCCCTGTCCCCTTCCATCTATACATATCTACCTCCATCACTCCAGTATCCCTGTCTCCTTCCCTCTATACATATCTACCTCCATCACTCCAGTATCCCTGTCCCCTTCCCCCTATACATATCTACCTCCATCACTCCAGTATCTCTGTCCCCTTACCCCTATACATATCTACCTCCATCACTCCAGTATCCCTGTCTCCATACCCCTATACATATCTACCTACATCACTCCAGTATCCCTGTACCCTATACATATCTACCTCCATCACTCCAGTATCCCCTTCCCCCTATACATATCTACCTCCATCACTCCAGTATCCCTTATCTCAATACCCCTATACATATCTACCTCCATCACTCCAGTATCCCTGTCCCCTTCCCCCTATACATATCTACCTCCATCACTCCAGTATCCTTGTCTCCTTCCCTCTATACATATCTACCTCCATCACTCCAGTATCCCTGTCTCCTTCCCTCTATACATATCTACCTCCATCACTCCAGTATCCCTGTCCCCTTCCCCCTATACATATCTACCTCCATCACTCCAGTATCCCTGTCTCCTTCCCCCTATACATATCTACCTCCATCACTCCAGTATCCCTGTCTCCTTCCTCCTATACATATCTACCTCCATCACTCCAGTATCCCTGTCTCCTTCCCCCTATACATATCTACCTCCATCACTCCAGTATCCCTGTCTCCTTCCCTCTATACATATCTACCTCCATCACTCCAGTATCCCCTTCCCCCTATACATATCTACCTCCATCACTCCAGTATCCCTGTCCCCTTCCCCCTATACATATCTACCTCCATCACTCCAGTATCCCTGACCCCTTCCCCCTATACATATCTACCTCCATCACTCCAGGAGCCTCTTCCCCCTATACATATCTACCTCCATCACTCCAGTATCCCTGTCCCCTTCCCCCTATACATATCTACCTCCATCACTCCAGTATCTCTGTCCCCTTCCCCCTATACATATCTACCTCTAACTCTCCAGTATCCCTGTCTCCTTCCCCCTATACATATCTACCTCCATCACTCCAGTATCCCTGCCCCCTTCCCCCTATACATATCTACCTCCATCACTCCAGTATCCCAGTCCCCTTCCCCCTATACATATCTACCTCCATCACTCCAGTATCCCTGTCTCCTTCCCCCTATACATATCTACCTCCATCACTCCAGTATCCCCTTCCCCTATACATATCTACCTCCATCACTCCAGGAGCCTCTTCCCCCTATACATATCTACCTCCATCACTCCAGTATCCCTGTCCCCTTCCCCCTATACATATCTACCTCCATCACTCCAGTATCCCTGTCCCCTTCCCCCTATACATATCTACCTCTATCACTCCAGTATCCCTGTCTCATTACCCCTATACATATCTACCTCCATCACTCCAGTATCCCTGTCCCCTTCCCCCTATACATATCTACCTCCATCACTCCAGTATCCCTGTCTCCTTCCCCCTATACATATCTACCTCTATCACTCCAGTATCCCTGTCCCCTATACATATCTACCTCCATCACTCCAGTATCCCCTTCCCCCTATACATATCTACCTCCATCACTCCAGTATCCCTGTCCCCTTCCCCCTATACATATCTACCTCCATCACTCCAGTATCCCTGTCTCCTTCCCCCTATACATATCTACCTCCATCACTCCAGTATCCCTGTCTCCTTCCCCCTATACATATCTACCTCCATCACTCCAGTATCCCTGTCCCCTTCCCCCTATACATATCTACCTCCATCACTCCAGTATCCCTGTCCCCTTCCCCCTATACATATCTACCTCCATCACTCCAGTATCCCTGTCTCCTTCCCCCTATACATATCTACCTCCATCACTCCAGTATCCCTGTCTCATTACCCCTATACATATCTACCTCCATCACTCCAGTATCCCTTTCCCCTTCCCCCTATACATATCTACCTCCATCACTCCAGTATCCCTGTCTCCTTCCCTCTATACAT
This sequence comes from Salvelinus alpinus, assembly GCF_045679555.1. Taxonomy (NCBI): domain Eukaryota; kingdom Metazoa; phylum Chordata; class Actinopteri; order Salmoniformes; family Salmonidae; genus Salvelinus; species Salvelinus alpinus. Next base: position 5,485,138 of record NC_092105.1, on the reverse strand, counting down.
ATCTACCTCCATCACTCCAGTATCCCCTTCCCCCTATACATATCTACCTCCATCACTCCAGTATCCCTGTCCCCTTCCCCCTGTACATATCTACCTCCATCACTCCAGTATCCCTGTCCCCTTCCCCCTATACATATCTACCTCCATCACTCCAGTATCCCTGTCTCCTTCCCTCTATACATATCTACCTCCATCACTCCAGTAGCCCCTTCCCCCTATACATATCTACCTCCATCACTCCAGTATCCCTGTCCCCTTCCCCCTATACATATCTACCTCCATCACTCCAGTATCCCTGTCCCCTTCCCCCTATACATATCTACCTCCATCACTCCAGTATCCCTGTCCCCTTCCCCCTATACATATCTACCTCTATCACTCCAGTATCCCTGTCTCATTACCCCTATACATATCTACCTCCATCACTCCAGTATCCCTGTCCCCTTCCCCCTATACATATCTACCTCCATCACTCCAGTATCCCTGTCTCCTTCCCCCTATACATATCTACCTCTATCACTCCAGTATCCCTGTCCCCTATACATATCTACCTCCATCACTCCAGTATCCCCTTCCCCCTATACATATCTACCTCCATCACTCCAGTATCCCTGTCCCCTTCCCCCTATACATATCTACCTCCATCACTCCAGTATCCCTGTCTCCTTCCCCCTATACATATCTACCTCCATCACTCCAGTATCCCTGTCTCCTTCCCGCTATACATATCTACCTCCATCACTCCAGTATCCCTGTCCCCTTCCCCCTATACATATCTACCTCCATCACTCCAGTATCCCTGTCCCCTTCCCCCTATACATATCTACCTCCATCACTCCAGTATCCCTGTCTCCTTCCCCCTATACATATCTACCTCCATCACTCCAGTATCCCTGTCTCATTACCCCTATACATATCTACCTCCATCACTCCAGTATCCCTTTCCCCTTCCCCCTATACATATCTACCTCCATCACTCCAGTATCCCTGTCTCCTTCCCTCTATACATATCTACCTCCATCACTCCAGTATCCCCTTCCCCCTATACATATCTACCTCCATCACTCCAGTATCCCTGTCCCCTTCCCCCTGTACATATCTACCTCCATCACTCCAGTATCCCTGTCCCCTTCCCCCTATACATATCTACCTCCATCACTCCAGTATCCCTATCTCCTTCCCTCTATACATATCTACCTCCATCACTCCAGTAGCCCCTTCCCCCTATACATATCTACCTCCATCACTCCAGTATCCCTGTCCCCTTCCCCCTATACATATCTACCTCCATCACTCCAGTATCCCTGTCCCCTTCCCCCTATACATATCTACCTCCATCACTCCAGGAGCCTCTTCCCCCTATACATATCTACCTCCATCACTCCAGTATCCCTGTCCCCTTCCCCCTATACATATCTACCTCCATCACTCCAGTATCCCTGTCCCCTTCCCCCTATACATATCTACCTCCATCACTCCAGGAGCCTCTTCCCCCTATACATATCTACCTCCATCACTCCAGTATCCCTGTCCCCTTCCCCCTATACATATCTACCTCCATCACTCCAGTATCCCTGTCTCCTTCCCCCTATACATATCTACCTCCATCACTCCAGTATCCCCTTCCCCTATACATATCTACCTCCATCACTCCAGGAGCCTCTTCCCCCTATACATATCTACCTCCATCACTCCAGTATCCCTGTCCCCTTCCCCCTATACATATCTACCTCCATCACTCCAGTATCCCTGTCTCCTTCTCCCTATACATATCTACCTCCATCACTCCAGTATCCCTATCCCCTTCCCCCTATACATATCTACCTCCATCACTCCAGTATCCCTGTCCCCTTCCCCCTATACATATCTACCTCTATCACTCCAGTATCCCTGTCCCCTATACATATCTACCTCCATCACTCCAGTATCCCCTTCCCCCTATACATATCTACCTCCATCACTCCAGTATCCCTGTCCCCTTCCCCCTATACATATCTACCTCCATCACTCCAGTATCCCTGTCTCCTTCCCCCTATACATATCTACCTCCATCACTCCAGTATCCCTGTCTCCTTCCCCCTATACATATCTACCTCCATCACTCCAGTATCCCTGTCCCCTTCCCCCTATACATATCTACCTCCATCACTCCAGTATCCCTGTCTCCTTCCCCCTATACATATCTACCTCCATCACTCCAGTATCCCTGTCTCATTACCCCTATACATATCTACCTCCATCACTCCAGTATCCCTGTCCCCTTCCCCCTATACATATCTACCTCCATCACTCCAGTATCCCTGTCTCCTTCCCTCTATACATATCTACCTCCATCACTCCAGTATCCCTGTCCCCTTCCCCCTATACATATCTACCTCCATCACTCCAGTATCCCTGTCTCCTTCCCCCTATACATATCTACCTCCATCACTCCAGTATCCCCTTCCCCCTATACATATCTACCTCCATCACTCCAGTATCCCTGTCCCCTTCCCCCTATACATATCTACCTCCATCACTCCAGTATCCCTGTCCCCTTCCCCCTATACATATCTACCTCCATCACTCCAGTATCCCTGTCTCCTTCCCTCTATACATATCTACCTCCATCACTCCAGTAGCCCCTTCCCCCTATACATATCTACCTCCATCACTCCAGTATCCCTGTCCCCTTCCCCCTATACATATCTACCTCCATCACTCCAGTATCCCTGTCCCCTTCCCCCTATACATATCTACCTCCATCACTCCAGGAGCCTCTTCCCCCTATACATATCTACCTCCATCACTCCAGTATCCCTGTCCCCTTCCCCCTATACATATCTACCTCCATCACTCCAGTATCCCTGTCCCCTTCCCCCTATACATATCTACCTCCATCACTCCAGGAGCCTCTTCCCCCTATACATATCTACCTCCATCACTCCAGTATCCCTGTCTCCTTCCCCCTATACATATCTACCTCCATCACTCCAGTATCCCTGTCCCCTTCCCCCTATACATATCTACCTCCATCACTCCAGTATCCCTGTCCCCTTCCCTCTATACATATCTACCTCCATCACTCCAGTATCCCTGTCCCCTATACATGTCTACCTCCATCACTCCAGTATCCCTGTCCCCTTCCCCCTATACATATCTACCTCCATCACTCCAGTATCCCTGTCCCCTTCCCTCTATACATATCTACCTCCATCACTCCAGTATCCCTGTCCCCTATACATATCTACCTCCATCACTCCAGTATCCCTGTCCCCTATACATATCTACCTCCATCACTCCAGTATTCCTGTCCCCTATACATATCTACCTCCATCACTCCAGTATCCATGTCCCCTTCCCTCTATACATATCTACCTCCATCACTCCAGTATCCCCTTCCCCCTATACATATCTACCTCCATCACTCCAGTATCCCTGTCCCCTTACCCCTATACATATCTACCTCCATCACTCCAGTATCCCTGTCCCCTTCCCTCTATACATATCTACCTCCATCACTCCAGTATCCCCTTCCCCCTATACATATCTACCTCCATCACTCCAGTATCCCTGTCCCCTTCCCCCTATACATATCTACCTCCATCACTCCAGTATCCCTGTCCCCTTCCCCCTATACATATCTACCTCCATCACTCCAGTATCCCTGCCCACTTCCCCCTATACATATCTACCTCTGTCACTCCAGTATCCATGTCTCCTTCCCTCTATACATATCTACCTCCGTCACTCCAGTATCCCTGTCCCCTTCCCCCTATACATATCTACCTCCATCACTCCAGTATCCCTGTCCCCTTCCCTCTATACATATCTACCTCCATCACTCCAGTATCCCTGTCTCCTTCCCTCTATACATATCTACCTCCATCACTCCAGTATCCCTGTCCCCTTCCCCCTATACATATCTACCTCCATCACTCCAGTATCTCTGTCCCATTACCCCAATACATATCTACCTCCATCACTCCAGTATCCCTGTCCCCTTCCCCCTATACATATCTACCTCCATCACTCCAGTATCCCTGTCCCCTTCCATCTATACATATCTACCTCCATCACTCCAGTATCCCTGTCTCCTTCCCTCTATACATATCTACCTCCATCACTCCAGTATCCCTGTCCCCTTCCCCCTATACATATCTACCTCCATCACTCCAGTATCTCTGTCCCCTTACCCCTATACATATCTACCTCCATCACTCCAGTATCCCTGTCTCCATACCCCTATACATATCTACCTACATCACTCCAGTATCCCTGTACCCTATACATATCTACCTCCATCACTCCAGTATCCCCTTCCCCCTATACATATCTACCTCCATCACTCCAGTATCCCTTATCTCAATACCCCTATACATATCTACCTCCATCACTCCAGTATCCCTGTCCCCTTCCCCCTATACATATCTACCTCCATCACTCCAGTATCCTTGTCTCCTTCCCTCTATACATATCTACCTCCATCACTCCAGTATCCCTGTCTCCTTCCCTCTATACATATCTACCTCCATCACTCCAGTATCCCTGTCCCCTTCCCCCTATACATATCTACCTCCATCACTCCAGTATCCCTGTCTCCTTCCCCCTATACATATCTACCTCCATCACTCCAGTATCCCTGTCTCCTTCCTCCTATACATATCTACCTCCATCACTCCAGTATCCCTGTCTCCTTCCCCCTATACATATCTACCTCCATCACTCCAGTATCCCTGTCTCCTTCCCTCTATACATATCTACCTCCATCACTCCAGTATCCCCTTCCCCCTATACATATCTACCTCCATCACTCCAGTATCCCTGTCCCCTTCCCCCTATACATATCTACCTCCATCACTCCAGTATCCCTGACCCCTTCCCCCTATACATATCTACCTCCATCACTCCAGGAGCCTCTTCCCCCTATACATATCTACCTCCATCACTCCAGTATCCCTGGCCCCTTCCCCCTATACATATCTACCTCCATCACTCCAGTATCTCTGTCCCCTTCCCCCTATACATATCTACCTCTAACTCTCCAGTATCCCTGTCTCCTTCCCCCTATACATATCTACCTCCATCACTCCAGTATCCCTGCCCCCTTCCCCCTATACATATCTACCTCCATCACTCCAGTATCCCAGTCCCCTTCCCCCTATACATATCTACCTCCATCACTCCAGTATCCCTGTCTCCTTCCCCCTATACATATCTACCTCCATCACTCCAGTATCCCCTTCCCCTATACATATCTACCTCCATCACTCCAGGAGCCTCTTCCCCCTATACATATCTACCTCCATCACTCCAGTATCCCTGTCCCCTTCCCCCTATACATATCTACCTCCATCACTCCAGTATCCCTGTCCCCTTCCCCCTATACATATCTACCTCTATCACTCCAGTATCCCTGTCTCATTACCCCTATACATATCTACCTCCATCACTCCAGTATCCCTGTCCCCTTCCCCCTATACATATCTACCTCCATCACTCCAGTATCCCTGTCTCCTTCCCCCTATACATATCTACCTCTATCACTCCAGTATCCCTGTCCCCTATACATATCTACCTCCATCACTCCAGTATCCCCTTCCCCCTATACATATCTACCTCCATCACTCCAGTATCCCTGTCCCCTTCCCCCTATACATATCTACCTCCATCACTCCAGTATCCCTGTCTCCTTCCCCCTATACATATCTACCTCCATCACTCCAGTATCCCTGTCTCCTTCCCCCTATACATATCTACCTCCATCACTCCAGTATCCCTGTCCCCTTCCCCCTATACATATCTACCTCCATCACTCCAGTATCCCTGTCCCCTTCCCCCTATACATATCTACCTCCATCACTCCAGTATCCCTGTCTCCTTCCCCCTATACATATCTACCTCCATCACTCCAGTATCCCTGTCTCATTACCCCTATACATATCTACCTCCATCACTCCAGTATCCCTTTCCCCTTCCCCCTATACATATCTACCTCCATCACTCCAGTATCCCTGTCTCCTTCCCTCTATACATATCTACCTCCATCACTCCAGTATCCCCTTCCCCCTATACATATCTACCTCCATCACTCCAGTATCCCTGTCCCCTTCCCCCTGTACATATCTACCTCCATCACTCCAGTATCCCTGTCCCCTTCCCCCTATACATATCTACCTCCATCACTCCAGTATCCCTGTCTCCTTCCCTATTTACATATCTACCTCCATCACTCCAGTAGCCCCTTCCCCCTATACATATCTACCTCCATCACTCCAGTATCCCTGTCCCCTTCCCCCTATACATATCTACCTCCATCACTCCAGTATCCCTGTCCCCTTCCCCCTATACATATCTACCTCCATCACTCCAGTATCCCTGTCCCCTTCCCCCTATACATATCTACCTCTATCACTCCAGTATCCCTGTCTCATTACCCCTATACATATCTACCTCCATCACTCCAGTATCCCTGTCCCCTTCCCCCTATACATATCTACCTCCATCACTCCAGTATCCCTGTCTCCTTCCCCCTATACATATCTACCTCTATCACTCCAGTATCCCTGTCCCCTATACATATCTACCTCCATCACTCCAGTATCCCCTTCCCCCTATACATATCTACCTCCATCACTCCAGTATCCCTGTCCCCTTCCCCCTATACATATCTACCTCCATCACTCCAGTATCCCTGTCTCCTTCCCCCTATACATATCTACCTCCATCACTCCAGTATCCCTGTCTCCTTCCCCCTATACATATCTACCTCCATCACTCCAGTATCCCTGTCCCCTTCCCCCTATACATATCTACCTCCATCACTCCAGTATCCCTGTCCCCTTCCCCCTATACATATCTACCTCCATCACTCCAGTATCCCTGTCTCCTTCCCCCTATACATATCTACCTCCATCACTCCAGTATCCCTGTCTCATTACCCCTATACATATCTACCTCCATCACTCCAGTATCCCTTTCCCCTTCCCCCTATACATATCTACCTCCATCACTCCAGTATCCCTGTCTCCTTCCCTCTATACATATCTACCTCCATCACTCCAGTATCCCCTTCCCCCTATACATATCTACCTCCATCACTCCAGTATCCCTGTCCCCTTCCCCCTGTACATATCTACCTCCATCACTCCAGTATCCCTGTCCCCTTCCCCCTATACATATCTACCTCCATCACTCCAGTATCCCTGTCTCCTTCCCTCTATACATATCTACCTCCATCACTCCAGTAGCCCCTTCCCCCTATACATATCTACCTCCATCACTCCAGTATCCCTGTCCCCTTCCCCCTATACATATCTACCTCCATCACTCCAGTATCCCTGTCCCCTTCCCCCTATACATATCTACCTCCATCACTCCAGGAGCCTCTTCCCCCTATACATATCTACCTCCATCACTCCAGTATCCCTGTCCCCTTCCCCCTATACATATCTACCTCCATCACTCCAGTATCCCTGTCCCCTTCCCCCTATACATATCTACCTCCATCACTCCAGGAGCCTCTTCCTCCTATACATATCTACCTCCATCACTCCAGTATCCCTGTCCCCTTCCCCCTATACATATCTACCTCCATCACTCCAGTATCCCTGTCCCCTTCCCCCTATACATATCTACCTCCATCACTCCAGGAGCCTCTTCCCCCTATACATATCTACCTCCATCACTCCAGTATCCCTGTCCCCTTCCCCCTATACATATCTACCTCCATCACTCCAGTATCCCTGTCTCCTTCCCCCTATACATATCTACCTCCATCACTCCAGTATCCCCTTCCCCTATACATATCTACCTCCATCACTCCAGGAGCCTCTTCCCCCTATACATATCTACCTCCATCACTCCAGTATCCCTGTCCCCTTCCCCCTATACATATCTACCTCCATCACTCCAGTATCCCTGTCTCCTTCTCCCTATACATATCTACCTCCATCACTCCAGTATCCCTATCCCCTTCCCCCTATACATATCTACCTCCATCACTCCAGTATCCCTGTCCCCTTCCCCCTATACATATCTACCTCTATCACTCCAGTATCCCTGTCCCCTATACATATCTACCTCCATCACTCCAGTATCCCCTTCCCCCTATACATATCTACCTCCATCACTCCAGTATCCCTGTCCCCTTCCCCCTATACATATCTACCTCCATCACTCCAGTATCCCTGTCTCCTTCCCCCTATACATATCTACCTCCATCACTCCAGTATCCCTGTCTCCTTCCCCCTATACATATCTACCTCCATCACTCCAGTATCCCTGTCCCCTTCCCCCTATACATATCTACCTCCATCACTCCAGTATCCCTGTCTCCTTCCCCCTATACATATCTACCTCCATCACTCCAGTATCCCTGTCTCATTACCCCTATACATATCTACCTCCATCACTCCAGTATCCCTGTCCCCTTCCCCCTATACATATCTACCTCCATCACTCCAGTATCCCTGTCTCCTTCCCTCTATACATATCTACCTCCATCACTCCAGTATCCCTGTCCCCTTCCCCCTATACATATCTACCTCCATCACTCCAGTATCCCTGTCTCCTTCCCCCTATACATATCTACCTCCATCACTCCAGTATCCCCTTCCCCCTATACATATCTACCTCCATCACTCCAGTATCCCTGTCCCCTTCCCCCTATACATATCTACCTCCATCACTCCAGTATCCCTGTCCCCTTCCCCCTATACATATCTACCTCCATCACTCCAGTATCCCTGTCTCCTTCCCTCTATACATATCTACCTCCATCACTCCAGTAGCCCCTTCCCCCTATACATATCTACCTCCATCACTCCAGTATCCCTGTCCCCTTCCCCCTATACATATCTACCTCCATCACTCCAGTATCCCTGTCCCCTTCCCCCTATACATATCTACCTCCATCACTCCAGGAGCCTCTTCCCCCTATACATATCTACCTCCATCACTCCAGTATCCCTGTCCCCTTCCCCCTATACATATCTACCTCCATCACTCCAGTATCCCTGTCCCCTTCCCCCTATACATATCTACCTCCATCACTCCAGGAGCCTCTTCCCCCTATACATATCTACCTCCATCACTCCAGTATCCCTGTCCCCTTCCCCCTATACATATCTACCTCCATCCCTCCAGTATCCCTGTCCCCTTCCCCCTATACATATCTACCTCCATCACTCCAGGAGCCTCTTCCCCCTATACATATCTACCTCCATCACTCCAGTATCCCTGTCCCCTTCCCCCTATACATATCTACCTCCATCACTCCAGTATCCCTGTCCCCTTCCCCCTATACATATCTACCTCTAACTCTCCAGTATCCCTGTCTCCTTCCCCCTATACATATCTACCTCCATCACTCCAGTATCCCTGCCCCCTTCCCCCTATACATATCTACCTCCATCACTCCAGTATCCCAGTCCCCTTCCCCCTATACATATCTACCTCCATCACTCCAGTATCCCTGTCTCCTTCCCCCTATACATATCTACCTCCATCACTCCAGTATCCCCTTCCCCCTATACATATCTACCTCCATCACTCCAGGAGCCTCTTCCCCCTATACATATCTACCTCCATCACTCCAGTATCCCTGTCCCCTTCCCCCTATACATATCTACCTCCATCACTCCAGTATCCCTGTCTCCTTCCCCCTATACATATCTACCTCCATCACTCCAGTATCCCTGTCCCCTTCCCCCTATACATATATACCTCCATCACTCCAGTATCCCTGTCCCCTTCCCCCTATACATATCTACCTCCATCACTCCAGTATCCCCTTCCCCCTATACATATCTACCTCCATCACTCCAGGAGCCTCTTCCCCCTATACATATCTACCTCCATCACTCCAGTATCCCTGTCCCCTTCCCCCTATACATATCTACCTCCATCACTCCAGTATCCCTGTCCCCTTCCCCCTATACATATCTACCTCCATCACTCCAGTATCCCTGTCTCCTTCCCCCTATACATATCTACCTCCATCACTCCAGTATCCCTGTCTCCTTCCCCCTATATATATCTACCTCCATCACTCCAGTATCCCTGTACATTGTTAATATGGTACTGAACTGACCCTGTATATATATATAGTATATAGACCCTAAAACATTTGGTATACATATTAGTTCAGAACCTAGCTATGAACCTCAGCTATCATAGCCAGTTGTATCAACTTCAAAACAGTCTGAATGACATTAATGAAGCCTATGGATTGAGTAGAATATATAACTTTGTGCCAAGGATGCAAATCGTATATACATGTAGTTATTACCGTGCATGAGATCCCCACATTGTAGCCTGTACATGTAATATATTCACTGATCATGTACTCTACCTTGGCAAATAATGGTACAGTTCAGGTATGAATGTCTTTGAGGTCATTTTTCAGTCATATCCAATACCAGGAGTATTAAACTCCAGTCTTTGAGTGGTGCTGTGTCTGCATGTACAGTGCATTCGGAAAGTATTCAAACCCCTTGACTTTTATCACATTTTGTAACGTTACAGGCTGGGTGGAGGGTGGAGCAGTATTTAGTAAGGAAGCAGGACTGGTTTGAGGGGGGAGAAGTATTTAGTAAGGAAGCAGGACTGGTTTGAGGGTGGAGCAGTATTTAGTAAGGAAGCAGGACTGGTTTGAGGGGGGAGCAGTATTTAGTAAGGAAGCAGGACTGGTTTGAGGGGGAGCAGTATTTAGTAAGGAAGCAGGACTGGTTTGTGGGGGATCAGTATTTAGTAAGGAAGCAGGACTGGTTTGTGGGGGAGCAGTATTTAGTAAGGAAGCAGGACTGGTTTGAGGGGGAGCAGTTTTTAGTAAGGAAGCAGGACTGGTTTGAGGGGGGAGCAGTATTTAGTAAGGAAGCAGGACTGGTTTGAGGGGGGAGCAGTATTTAGTAAGGAAGCAGGACTGGTTTGAGGGGGGAGCAGTATTTAGTAAGGAAGGAGGACTGGCTTGGCACATAGAGGGCACTATATAGGGAATAGGATAATCGCACACCTGACGATCTGTCTTTTCGAGCCGTCTATTTCCTGTGTAAGAAGGGTGAAAAATCCACTTATCACTTAAATCTCACTGGATCGATTTGCTTTCATTTTACTCCTGCGACTCTTTCATACTCTTGCTTGTGCCTGTCGTTTCTTCCCGTTAAAACTTCTTAGGGATAAGTGGACAACATCCGGTGAAATTGGAGAAGGCGCGCAATTCAAATAAATAATCGTAATATTAAACATTTATGAACATACAAGTAGTTTATATAATTTAAAAGCTTAAATTCTTGTTAATCTAACTGGGTTGTCTGATCTGCGACTCTTTCAAACTCTTGCTTGTGCCTTTCGTTTCTTCCCGTTAACGTTGCGACCTTCGGAAATGTTTGTAATGACCTGTCAAATACGACGTGTTCATGGATGAAATGGGCTCATCGGAATACATCGTCTTTCTGTTGCATCTACAAAGAACGTAAAGCTTCGTCCGGGAAAGAGACCATTATTTTGATTGGTTGTTCAAGTTAAACTTTAATACAGTTGAAATGTTTACAAACTAGATGAGCTGAAATGAAAGCCGCTTCCTAAAATGAACACTCTGTAGTGATATTATGTCTGATCTGACAAACGATCTAAAGTACGCATAGATAGGTATAATCTAGAACCAAACTGTTTATCTTTAATCTGAGAGTATCCTGCTATTGATATACTTGTTGAATTATGCAACAGTAATTAATGAGACAGGCCTAGACAGAACACGTTTTTGGGGGCTGCAACCCTATTCCAAAACCGTTATGTTGATTTATTCATATATGAAAATATACCCAGTGCGTTTATGCAAATGATGCACATATCATTTTCTTTATTTTAACACAAAATATATATTTTTAAATACCTGATACCATTAGTGTCACGTTCTGACCTTAGTTCCTTTGTTATGTCTTTATTTTAGTTGGTCAGAGCGTGAGTTGGGGTGGGCATTCTATGTTTTTCTATGTTTTGTTCTGTTGTTATATTTCTATGTGTTTGGCCTAGTATGGTTCTCAATCAGAGGTAGGTGTCAGTCATTGTCTCTGATTGGGAGCCATATTTAGGTAGCCTGTTTTCTATTGTGTTTTGTGGGTGGTTGTTTCCTGTGTTAGTGTTTGCACCATACGGCACTGTTTCGGTGGATGGTTTGTGCTTTTGTTATTTTGTTCAGTATGATTTATTAAACTTCTCATTATGGACACTTACCACGCTGCACATTGGTCCGATCCATGCTACTCCTCTTCAGACGAAGAGGAAATCCGTTACAATTAGAACATGTATATAGAAAAATAGTTACATTTGACAATAAATTGAATACCTGAATTCCCAGCTAAACTCCATTATTTGTCTGTGCCAGTAAAATGTTTTATTATTGCTGCAATAATAATAGTTTCAGACGTTAGTCTATCTGTCTAAAGTTTTGAGGGCAAATGAATGTTCTGGGTTTGGATACCCATGTTCTGGGTTTGGATAACCGTGTTCTGGGTTTGGATAACCCTGTTCTGGGTTTGGATAACCGTGTTCTGGGTTTGGATAAACGTGTTCTGGGTTTGGATTAACGTGTTCTGGGTTTGGTTAACCGTGTTCTGGGTTTGGATACCGGTGTTCTGGGTTTGGATAACCGTGTTCTGGGTTTGGATAACCCTGTTCTGGGTTTGGATAACGTGTTCTGGGTTTGGATAACCGTGTTCTGGGTTTGGATAACCGTGTTCTGGGTTTGGATAACCGTGTTCTGGGTTTGGATAAACGTGTTCTGGGTTTGGATACCGGTGTTCTGGGTTTGGATAACCGTGTTCTGGGTTTGGATAACCCTGTTCTGGGTTTGGATAACGTGTTCTGGGTTTGGATAACCGTGTTCTGGGTTTGGATAACCGTGTTCTGGGTTTGGATAACCGTGTTCTGGGTTTGGATAACCGTGTTCTGGGTTTGGATAACTGTGTTCTGGGTTTGGATAACCGTGTTCTGGGTTTGGTTAACCGTGTTCTGGGTTTGGATACCCGTGTTCTGGGTTTGGATAACCCTGTTCTGGGTTTGGATAACCCTGTTCTGGGTTTGGATAACGTGTTCTGGGTTTGGATAACCGTGTTCTGGGTTTGGATAACCGTGTTCTGGGTTTGGATAACCGTGTTCTGGGTTTGGATAACCGTGTTCTGGGTTTGGATAACCTGTGTTCTGGGTTTGGATAACTGTGTTCTGGGTTTGGATACCCGTGTTCTGGGTTTGGTTAACCGTGTTCTGGGTTTGGATAACCGTGTTCTGGGTTTGGATAACCGTGTTCTGGGTTTGGATAAACGTGTTCTGGGTTTGGATAAACGTGTTCTGGGTTTGGATAACCGTGTTCTGGGTTTGGATAACCGTGTTCTGGGTTTGGATAAACGTGTTCTGGGTTTGGATAACCGTGTTCTGGGTTTGGTTAACCGTGTTCTGGGTTTGGATAACCGTGTTCTGGGTTTGAATAACCCTGTTCTGGGTTTGAATAACCCTGTTCTGGGTTTGGATAACGTGTTCTGGGTTTGGATAACCGTGTTCTGGGTTTGGTTAACCGTGTTCTGGGTTTGGATAACCGTGTTCTGGGTTTGAATAACCCTGTTCTGGGTTTGGATAACCCTGTTCTGGGTTTGGATAACTGTTAATGATGCGTCCTCTGGTTCCATTTGGGTCTGAGATGTGTGATCTATTAATACCATAATTCAAACAGTCGGACACAAATCTAACACAATGGCATTAAGATGGCCAATTAAATGGCCATTAAGTTCATTAAAGTTATTTTTTTTATTGTTGACATAATGACTGTTATTTTCCCTTTTATTTTTATAGTCACAATTGTAAAATGAAAAGGTGTCTCTCAGCAGCATGGATTGGTCAGCAGTGACTGAAACAACCATAGGTGACAGTAAAGACCAACATTCAGATTAGTCTGCCGTACCATACTGCGGCTGTCCAGAGGAAAGGGGACAGACCAACATTCAGATTAGTCTGCCGTACCATACTACGACTGTCCAGAGGAAAGGGGACAGACCAACATTCAGATTAGTCTGCCGTACCATACTGCGACTGTCCAGAGGAAAGGGGACAGACCAACATTCAGATTAGTCTGCCGTACCATACTGCGACTGTCCAGAGGAAAGGGGACAGACCAACATTCAGATTAGTCTGCCGTACCATACTGCGACTGTCCAGAGGAAAGGGGACAGACCAACATTCAGATTAGTCTGCCGTACCATACTGCGACTGTCCAGAGGAAAGGGGACAGACCAACATTCAGATTAGTCTGCCGTACCATACTGCGACTGTCCAGATTAAAGCTCCTACACCCATGGATGGCCATTATCACCCTCACCCCAGCTGGGTGCGTTTCCCAGGAGTCTCCCTGCCCTGTGGGGCATGGAGTTTTTCCTGGTCCAGGCCACGGCTGCCCTGTGGGGCAGGGTGTCTCTCGCTCTCTCTCTCTCTCTGTCTATGTCTCTCTCTCTCTGTCTATGTCTCTCTCTCGCTCTCTCTCGCTCTCTCTGTCTCTCTGTCTATGTCTCTCTCTTGCTCTCTCTCTCTCTGTCTATGTCTCTCACTTGCTCTCTCTCTCTCTGTCTCTGTCTATGTCTCTCGCTCGCTCCCTCTCTCTGTCTCTGTCTCTCGCTCGCTCGCTCCCTCTCTCTCTGTCTCTGTCTATGTCTCTCGCTCGCTCCCTCTCTCTCTCTCTGTCTCTGTCTCTCGCTCGCTCGCTCCCTCTCTCTCTGTCTCTGTCTATGTTTCTCGCTCGCTCCCTCTCTATGTCCCTCTCTCTCCCTCTCGCTTTGCCCTCTCTCCCTGTCAGGTATAGTCTGCCCTCCAGGACACCTACACCACCCGCTGTCAAAGGAAGGCCAAAAAGATCGTCAAGGACAACAACCACCCGAGCCACTGCCTGTTCACCCCGCTATCATCCAGAAGGCGAGGTCAGTACAGGTGCATCAAATCTGGGACCGAGAGACTGAAAAACTGTTTCTATCTCAAGGACAGACTGTTAAATAGCCATCACTAACACATTAGAGGTTGCTGCCCTATGTACATAGACTTGAAATTACTGGTCACTTTAAGAAATGGAACACTAGTTACTTTAATAATGTTTACATATTTTGCATTACTCATCTCATATGTCTCTCTCGCTCTCCCTCTCTTTCTCTCTCTATGTCTGTCTGTCTCTCTCTCCCTCTCTTTCTCTCTCTATGTCTGTCTGTCTCTCTCTCCCTCTCTATCTCTCTCTATGTCTGTCTGTCTCTCTCTCCCTCTCTTTCTCTCTCTATGTCTGTATGTCTCTCTCTCTCCCTCTCTTTCTCTCTCTCTCTATGTCTGTCTGTCTGTCTGTCTGTCCCTCTCTCTCCCCTCTCTCTCTATGTCTGTCTGTCTCTCTCTCGCTCTCTTTCTCTCTCTATGTCTGTCTGTCTGTCTGTCTCTCTCTCCCTCTCTTTCTCTCTCTATGGCTGTATGTCTGTCTCTCTCTCTCCCTCTCTCCCCTCTCTCTCTATGTCTGTCTGTCTCTCTCTCCCTCTCTTTCTCTCTCTATGTCTGTCTGTCTCTCTCTCCCTCTTTCTCTCTCTATGTCTGTCTGTCTGTCTCTCCCTCTCTCCCCTCTCTCTCTATGTCTGTCTGTCTCTCTCTCCCTCTCTTTCTCTCTCTATGTCTGTCTGTCTCTCTCTCCCTCTTTCTCTCTCTATGTCTGTCTGTCTGTCTCTCCCTCTCTCCCCTCTCTCTCTATGTCTGTCTGTCTCTCTCTCCCTCTCTTTCTCTCTCTATGTCTGTCTGTCTCTCTCTCCCTCTCTTTCTCTCTCTATGGCTGTATGTCTGTCTCTCTCTCTCTCCCTCTCTCTCTCTCTCTATGTCTCTCTCAATTAAATTGTGGACTGCTGGGATGAATGTACAAAAGGTTTTGGTTTCTTTGGTGAGCTTGTATTTTAGTCCTGTGTTTCTGACCGCCCCTCATTCCATGTGCTGGTATGGGAATGAACATCATACAGTTATACGAGTGGAGGCTGTTGAAGGGAGGACGGCTCATAATAATGGCTGGAAAGGCGCAACTGGAAAGCTCTACTGGGCAGTGCAGGCTGAGTCAGTTAGCTCTACAGGGCAGTGCAGGCTGAGTCAGTTAGCTCTACAGGGTAGTGCAGGCTGAGTCAGTTAGCTCTACTGGGCAGTGCAGGCTGAGTCAGTTAGCTCTACAGGGCAGTGCAGGCTGAGTCAGTTAGCTCTACTGGGCAGTGCAGGCTGAGTCAGTTAGCTCTACTGGGCAGTGCAGGCTGAGTCAGTTAGCTCTACAGGGCAGTGCAGGCTGAGTCAGTTAGCTCTACTGGGCAGTGCAGGCTGAGTCAGTTAGCTCTACAGGGCAGTGCAGGCTGAGTCAGTTAGCTCTACTGGGCAGTGCAGGCTGAGTCAGTTAGCTCTACAGGGCAGTGCAGGCTGAGTCAGTTAGCTCTACTGGGCAGTGCAGGCTGAGTCAGTTAGCTCTACTAGGCAGTGCAGGCTGAGTCAGTTAGCTCTACTGGGCAGTGCAGGCTGAGTCAGTTAGCTCTACTGGGCAGTGCAGGCTGAGTCAGTTAGCTCTATTAGGCAGTGCAGGCTGAGTCAGTTAGCTCTACTGGGCAGTGCAGGCTGAGTCAGTTAGCTCTACTGGGCAGTGCAGGCTGAGTCAGTTAGCTCTACTGTGCAGTCTGAGTCAGTTAGCTCTACTGGGCAGTGCAGGCTGAGTCAGTTAGCTCTACTGGGCAGTGTGCTTTATGAGTAGTGAGTAGTGATCCCAGGGTGCTTTATGAGTAGTGAGGGATCTCACTATCTCAAGTCTAAAAGTATTTGGTTTTAAATATACTTAAGTATCAAAAGTAAATGTAATTGATGAAATATACTTAAGTATCAAAAGTAAATGTAATTGCTAAAATATACTTATGTATCAAAAGTAAAAGTATAAATAATTTCAAATTTCTTATATTAAGCAAACCATACGGTACAATTAAATGTTTTTTTTTTTAATTGCCAGATAGCCAGGGGCACACTCCAACACTCAGACATAATTTACAAACAAAGCGTTTGTGTTTAGTGAGTCCTCCAGATCAGAGGCAGTAGGGATGACCAGGGATGTTGTCTGTTTAGTGAGTCCTCCAGATCAGAGGCAGTAGGGATGACCAGGGATGTTGTCTGTTTAGTGAGTCCTCCAGATCAGAGGCAGTAGGGATGACCAGGGATGTTGTCTGTTTAGTGAGTCCTCCAGATCAGAGGCAGTAGGGATGACCAGGGATGTTGTCTGTTTAGTGAGTCCTCCAGATCAGAGGCAGTAGGGATGACCAGGGATGTTGTCTTGATAAGCACGTGAATGGGACCATTTTCCTGTGCTGCTAAGCATTCAAAATGTAACGAGTACTTTTAGGTGTCAGGGAAAATGTATGGAGTAAAAAGTACAGTATTTTCTTTAGGAAAGTAGTGAAGTAAAAGTAAAAGTTGTCAAAAATAAAAATGGTAAAGTTAAGTACAGACACCAAAAAAAAACGACTGAAGTAGTACTTGAAAGTATTTTTTACTTAAGTACTTTACACCACTGCTCAATTGAGACAATTCCACACTGCCAAGTAAGGCTGCACAATATGGGCAAATAATCTAGGATTTATTTTTAACCAAATGTTGCAATTGCGATTTGAGTTGCGAATTAGAGCAAAACTGTTGGAATCATGGAAATAGAATGACTATTAGAATATAATAGTGGGCACTTTGAATACAGTGTTGTTTGAGATGACAAAGAATTAAATGCTAGAGAGGAGTTATTGCGACAGGGTAGGAACTAAAGTGTTGATACGTGTTTCCTAGGGGACCCTATAGTCTTTGGCTACATTGCATGTTTTCTCTTAGATACTTTATGTAGCTAACATATTATTGCTTTGCATATTCCTCTTTGGTTTAGAAGATACTGTTGCACAAACAACATGCTGATTTAGGTCTACACCATCACTGGTATTATCAGGCTGTATTAACTTGTATTAAATTAGCTATGTTTGCTCTTAGTACATTTATTAGCTAGCTATTAGCATTAGTGGCTAACAATTAGCGTCTCACAAGATTTAGGGCAACTCGCTAAGAATAGACAAACTAGCTGTTTGCTGATGTAAGCAACACAAACTAATAGTGTCACTATAGAACGCTAGTGGATTTATATTAAGAAGCAAAGTGAAAACAGCATTGTTGTCATCAACATTGTTGTATGTGCTGCGTTGACCCTGCAGACTGAACGCAAGTGTCTCATGGTTCAGGAACATCGAATGCGCTCCTTGAGTGACAGGGGACATGGCTAGGTCTGTGTGGAAAGTGACAGGGGACCTGGCTAGGTCTGTGTGGAAAGTGACAGGACATGGCTAGGTCTGTGTGGAAAGTGACAGGGGACATGGCTAGGTCTGTGTGGAAAGTGACGGGACATGGCTAGGTCTGTGTGGAAAGTGACAGGGGACCTGGCTAGGTCTGTGTGGAAAGTGACAGGGGATCTGGCTAGGTCTGTGTGGAAAGTGACAGGGGACATGGCTAGGTCTGTGTGGAAAGTGACAGGGGACATGGCTAGGTCTGTGTGGAAAGTGACGGGACCTGGCTAGGTCTGTGTGGAAAGTGACGGGACATGGCTAGGTCTGTGTGGAAAGTGACGGGACCTGGCTAGGTCTGTGTGGAAAGTGACAGGGGACCTGGCTAGGTCTGTGTGGAAAGTGACAGGGGATCTGGCTAGGTCTGTGTGGAAAGTGACGGGACCTGGCTAGGTCTGTGTGGAAAGTGACGGGACCTGGCTAGGTCTGTGTGGAAAGTGACGGGACATGGCTAGGTCTGTGTGGAAAGTGACAGGGGACCTGGCTAGGTCTGTGTGGAAAGTGACAGGGGACCTGGCTAGGTCTGTGTGGAAAGTGACAGGGGACCTGGCTAGGTCTGTGTGGAAAGTGACGGGACATGGCTAGGTCTGTGTGGAAAGTGACGGGACATGGCTAGGTCTGTGTGGAAAGTGACAGGCGACCTGGCTAGGTCTGTGTGGAAAGTGACAGGGGATCTGGCTAGGTCTGTGTGGAAAGTGACAGGGGACCTGGCTAGGTCTGTGTGGAAAGTGACAGGGGACCTGGCTAGGTCTGTGTGGAAAGTGACGGGACATGGCTAGGTCTGTGTGGAAAGTGGCGGGACCTGGCTAGGTCTGTGTGGAAAGTGACAGGGGACATGGCTAGGTCTGTGTGGAAAGTGACGGGGGATCTGGCTAGGTCTGTGTGGAAAGTGACAAGGGACCTGGCTAGGTCTGTGTGGAAAGTGACAGGGGACATGGCTAGGTCTGTGTGGAAAGTGACAGGGGACCTGGCTAGGTCTGTGTGGAAAGTGGCATGGAGAGAAAGAGCAGAGAGAGATGACTCAAGTAGCGAAGTAAACTATAAAAACTGACATTACACCTGGCGTATCACATTTAACAAACCAAACATTCTAAATACCGGTATGGAAGGTAAAGTAAAAACCCAAACCAGTCCCTGCATCAATACCGGATAGGGTATACTGCCCAGCCCTACAATACGGTAAAGTAAAAACCTAAACCTGTCCCTGCATCAATACCGGATACAGTATACAGCCCAGCCCTACAATACGGTAAAGTAAAAACCCAAACCTGTCCCTGCATCAATACCGGATACAGTATACAGCCCAGCCCTACAATACGGTAAAGTAAAAACCCAAACCAGTCCCTGCATCAATACCGGATAGGGTATACTGCCCAGCCCTACAATACGGTAAAGTAAAAACCCAAACCTGTCCCTGCATCAATACCGGATAGGGTATACTGCCCAGCCCTACAATATGGTAAAGTAAAACTGGGCACATCTTATCTACTCTGTTCTATTCACCTGTGTTCATTTTGGACAACACCCCGTTCTTTCATTCTCATCTCGTTCTTTCATTCTCATCCCGTTCTTTCGTTCTCATCCCGTTCTTTCATTCTCATCCCGTTCTGTCATTCTCATCCCGTTCTTTCATTCTCATCCCGTTCTGTCATTCTCATCCCGTTCTTTTATTCTCATCCCGTTCTTTCATTCTCATCCCGTTCTTTTATTCTCATCCCGTTCTTTTATTCTCATCCCGTTCTTTTATTCTCATCCCGTTCTGTCATTCTCATCCCGTTCTTTCATTCTCATCCCGTTCTGTCATTCTCATCCCGTTCTTTTATTCTCATCCCGTTCTTTCATTCTCATCCCGTTCTGTCATTCTCATCCCGTTCTTTCATTCTCATCCCGTTCTGTCATTCTCATCCCGTTCTGTCATTCTCATCCCGTTCTTTCATTCTCATCCCGTTCTTTCATTCTCATCCCGTTCTGTCATTCTCATCCCGTTCTTTCATTCTCATCCCGTTCTTTCATTCTCATCCCGTTCTTTCATTCTCATCCCGTTCTTTCATTCTCATCCCGTTCTTTCATTCTCATCTCGTTCTGTCATTCTCATCCCGTTCTTTCTTTGTTTCTCACCCATTCCTTTCTTGCAGTCAGAGTCTGTAACTGATTTAAATTTCCTCCAGTAAAGGGCTTGTTTTTGAAGGGAGAGGAGAGGAGGAGGGAGAGGAGAGGAGAAGAGTGGTAGGGGGAGAAGGAAAGGGGGAGGAGGAGAGTGGTAGGAGGAGAAGAGCGGTCGAGGAGAGGTAGGGGAGGGGAGAGAAGAGTGGTAGGGGAGGAGAGGTGTGAGATTGAATGCCATTCAGAGTCCAAGTGCCAGGGTGAAGCAGCTGACTGCAAAGAGGGCTTATAAAATGTGAATGATCCTTTTAACCAAACCACGAAATGCTGGAATGAGAGAGCACTTCATTTAGAAACCTCATTTGTAATTTTCCTGTGGCTGACAAGCCATGCGTGGCAGGCCGGATTTGGTGGGCAGGAGACTGGGCGAATGGGTACACTTCTACCATGCGGTGGCACTTCACTCGGGTGCCCCCTAGCTTTCTAGGGCCAATGGCCTAGCATCAGTGTGTTGGTACCTGGAAGGACAGGTAGAGATGTGAGTGAAGAAGAGAGGAAATGAAAGAAGGCTATGTGGAGATCGGTAGAAAGGGTGTGCATGAGATTCTCTCACCTCTCTCTGTCAGGTGAACATCTTTGTGTTATGTAATATTGCTGGAGTTTGAATCTCTTGAAGTGTTTCAATAGTCTCAGTAGTCTTGAATAGCAGAAAGAGGTGTGCTGCAAATTCCCTTGATGAACTGAGGGTGTTCTGGTCTGGTATGACCCAGCAAAGCCTGGTGAAGGTGAGGGCAGAAAGCAGGGGAGGAAGAGGACTCACCTGGTGAGGGCAGAAAGCAGGGGAGGAAGAGGGAACACCTGGTGAAGGTGAGGACAGAAAGCAGGGGAGGAATAGGGAACACCTGGTGAGGGTGAGGGCAGAAAGCAGGGGAGGAAGAGGGAACATCTGGTGAGGGTGAGGGCAGAAAGCAGGGGAGGAAGAGGGAACACCTGGTGAAGGTGAGGGCAGAAAGCAGGGGAGGAAGAGGGAACATCTGGTGAAGGTGAGGACAGAAAGCAGGGGAGGAAGAGGGAACACCTGGTGAGGGCAGAAAGCAGGGGAGGAAGAGGGAACACCTGGTGAAGGTGAGGGCAGAAAGCAGGGGAGGAAGAGGGAACACCTGGTGAGGGTGAGGGCAGAAAGCAGGGGAGGAAGAGGGAACACCTGGTGAGGGTGAGGGCAGAAAGCAGGGGAGGAAGAGGGAACATCTGGTGAGGGTGAGGGCAGAAAGCAGGGGAGGAAGAGGGAACACCTGGTGAAGGTGAGGGCAGAAAGCAGGGGAGGAAGAGGGAACATCTGGTGAAGGTGAGGACAGAAAGCAGGGGAGGAAGAGGGAACACCTGGTGAGGGCAGAAAGCAGGGGAGGAAGAGGGAACACCTGGTGAAGGTGAGGGCAGAAAGCAGGGGAGGAAGAGGGAACACCTGGTGAGGGTGAGGGCAGAAAGCAGGGGAGGAAGAGGGAACACCTGGTGAGGGTGAGGGCAGAAAGCAGGGGAGGAAGAGGGAACACCTGGTGAGGGTGAGGGCAGAAAGCAGGGGAGGAAGAGGGAACACCTGGTGAAGGTGAGGACAGAAAGCAGGGGAGGAAGAGGGAACACCTGGTGAGGGCAGAAAGCAGGGGAGGAAGAGGGAACACCTGGTGAAGGTGAGGGCAGAAAGCAGGGGAGGAAGAGGGAACACCTGGTGAGGGTGAGGGCAGAAAGCAGGGGAGGAAGAGGGAACACCTGGTGAGGGTGAGGGCAGAAAGCAGGGGAGGAAGAGGGAACACCTGGTGAGGGTGAGGGCAGAAAGCAGGGGAGGAAGAGGGAACACCTGGTGAAGGTGAGGGCAGAAAGCAGGGGAGGAAGAGGGAACACCTGGTGAAGGTGAGGGCAAAAAGCAGGGGAGGAAGAGGGAACATCTGGTGAGGGCAGAAAGCAGGGGAGGAAGAGGGAACACCTGGTGAAGGTGAGGGCAGAAAGCAGGGGAGGAAGAGGGAACATCTGGTGAGGGCAGAAAGCAGGGGAGGAAGAGGGAACACCTGGTGAAGGTGAGGGCAGAAAGCAGGGGAGGAAGAGGGAACACCTGGTGAAGGTGAGGGCAGAAAGCAGGGCAGGAAGAGGGAACACCTGGTGAGGGCAGAAAGCAGGGGAGGAAGAGGGAACACCTGGTGAAGGTGAGGGCAGAAAGCAGGGGAGGAAGAGGGAACACCTGGTGAGGGCAGAAAGCAGGGGAGGAAGAGGGAGGGGAGCATTACTTCCTGTTGACCCCAGCCACCTATTGTATTGAAACTGAACAAATGGAACACTCATCATGTGAGTCGATGACAGAGGTGTTTCTTAAAGATGCACTCTCAAACTGTTGTATAATTTCAGGTGTTTTTTTGTGAACTACATCATCCATTTTGTATGATGTGTTACGTCCTGCAAAAAAAAGAAATATATATAGTACCAGTCAAAAGTTTGGACACACCAATTCATTCAAGGGTTTTTCTTTATTTTTACTATTTTCTACATTGTAAAATAATATTGAAGACATCAAAACTATGAAATAACACATATGGAATCATGTAGTAACCAAAAAAAGTGTTAAACAAATCAAATTCTATTTTATATTTGAGATTCTTCAAAGTAGTTTGCCTTGATGACTGCTTTGCACACTCTTGGCATTCTCTCAACCAGCTTCATGAGGTAGTCACCTGGAATCCATTTCAATTAATAGGTGTGCGTTGTTAAAAGTTAATTTGTGGAATTTCTTTCCTTAATGCGTTTGAGCCAATCAGTTGTGTTGTGACAAGGTAGGGGTGGTATACAGAATAAAGCCCTATTTGGTAAAATACCAAGTCCATATTATGGCAAGAACAGCTCAAATAAGCAAAGAGAAACTACAGTCCATCATTGCTTTAAGACATCAAGCTCAGTCAATAATGGAAAATTGCAGTCGCAAAAACCATCAAGTGCTATGATGAAGCTGGCTCTCATGAGGACCACCACAGGAAAGGAAGACCCAGAGTTACCTCTGCTGCAGAGGATAAATTCATTAGTGTTAACTGCATCTCAGATTGCAGCCCAAATAAATTCTTTATGTAGTTCAAGTAACAGACACATCTCAACATCAGTAAACACTGTGTGAATCAAGCCTTCATGGTCGAATTGCTGCAAAGAAACAACTACTAAAGGACACCAACAAGAAGAAGAGACTTGCTTGGGCCAAGAAACTCGAGTAACGGACATTAGACCGGTGGAAATCTATCCGTTGGTCTGATGAGTCCAATGTAAGATTTTTGGTTCCAACCGCCGTGTCTTTGTGAGATGCAGAGTAGGTGAACAGACGATCTCCGCATGTGTGGTTCCCACCGTGAAGCATGGAGGAGGAGGAGTTGTGATGATGTGGGGGTGCTTTGCTGGTGACACTGTTGGTGACTTATTTAGAATACAAGTCACACTTAACCAGCATGGCTACCACAGCATTCTGCAGCGATACGCCATCCCATCTGGTTTGTGCTTAGTGGGACTATCATTTGTTTTTCAACAGGACAATGACCCAAAACACACCTCCAGACAGTGTAAGGGCTATTTGACTAAGGAGAGTAATGGAGTGCTCCATCAGATGACCTGGCCTCCACAATCACCCGACCTCAACCCAATTGAGATGTTTTGGGATGAGTTGGACCGCAGAGCGAAGGAAAAGCAGCCAACAAGTGCTCAGCATATCTGGCAACTCCTTCAAGACTGTTGGAAAAGCATTTCTCATGAAGCTGGTTGAAAGAATGCCAAGAGTGTGCAAGCTGTCATGAAAACAAAGGGTGTCTACTTTGAAGAATATAAAATATAAAATCTTTTGATTTGTTTAAATTTTTTGGGGTTACTACATGATTCCATATGTGTTATTTCATAGTTTTGATGTCTTCACTTATAGAAAATAGTAAAAATAAAGAAAATCCCTGGAATGAGTAGGTGTGTCCAAACTTTTGACTGGTACTGTATATATATATATTGTATTCATACTATATGTAACGAATTTGTTGTGCTGAAGATTGTGGATCATCTTTAGCCACAAACTGTTCTTGTATGTGTTTCTGTACCACTGTATTTTTTTTCTTTCTCTCTCTCTCTCTCTCTCTCTCTCTCTCTCTCTCTCTCTCTCTCTCTCTCTCTCTCTCTCTCTCTCTCTCTCTCTCTAAGAGGATGTTGTTGACAAGTGAAGATGTGTCATTTTAACTTAACGTTTTGCTGCATGGCCTGCTACAGGCATTCTTTGAACACATAGAGTCACACCCACTCTAGATTCAGTCAGTATATAATAGGCAGCGTCCCGGCCCAGCGTCCCGGCCGTGTGGTTTCCCTTTCCCTCGTGTTTAATCGTGGAGAAGCCACATGAAAGGCTCTCAGTATTAAAGTCTTGGATGGGAGGGATCTGTTCTGCAGCAAGAGTGCATTTTTCACTTTTTTCTTCTACCCTTAGAGTGGGGAGAGAAGGGAGAGAGGGGAGGGTAGAGAGAGTGGGGAGAGAGGGGAGAGAAGGGAGAGAGGGGAGAGTAGAGAGAGAGGGGAGAGTAGAGAGAGAGGGGAGAGAGGGGAGAGAAGGGAGAGAGGGGAGAGGGGAGAGTAGAGAGAGTGGGGAGAGTAGAGAGAGAGGGGAGAGTGGGGAGAGAGGGGAGAGTGGGGAGAGAGGGGAGAGTGGGGTGAGAGGGGTGAGATAGGGGAGAGTGGGGTGAGAGGGGTGAGATAGGGGAGAGGGGATAATGGGAGAGTGGGGAGAGTGGGGTGAGAGGGGTGAGATAGGAGAGTGGGGTGAGAGGGGTGAGATAGGAGAGAGGGGAGAGTGGGGTGAGAGGGGTGAGATAGGAGAGAGGGGTGAGAGGGGTGAGATAGGAGAGAGGGGTGAGAGGGGTGAGATAGGAGAGAGGGGAGAGTGGGGTGAGAGGGGTGAGTTAGGAGAGAGGGGAGAGTGGGGTGAGAGGGGTGAGATAGGAGAGAAGGGTGAGAGGGGTGAGATAGGAGAGAGGGGAGAGTGGGGTGAGAGGGGTGAGATAGGAGAGAAGGGTGAGAGGGGTGAGATAGGAGAGAGGGGAGAGTGGGGTGAGAGGGGTGAGATAGGAGAGAGGGGAGAGTGGGGTGAGAGGGGTGAGATAGGAGAGAGGGGAGAGAGGGGTGAGATATGAGAGAGGGGAGAGAGGGGTGAGATAGGAGAGAGGGGTGAGAGGGGTGAGATAGGAGAGAGGGGTGAGAGGGGTGAGATAGGAGAGAGGGGAGAGTGGGGTGAGAGGGGTGAGATAGGAGAGAGGGGAGAGTGGGGTGAGAGGGGTGAGATAGGAGAGAGGGGAGAGAGGGGTGAGATATGGGAGAGGGGAGAGAGGGGTGAGATAGGAGAGAGGGGTGAGAGGGGTGAGATAGGAGAGAGGGGAGAGTGGGGTGAGAGGGGTGAGATAGGAGAGAGGGGAGAGTGGGGTGAGAGGGGTGAGATAGGAGAGAGGGGAGAGAGGGGTGAGATATGGGAGAGGGGAGAGAGGGGTGAGATAGGAGAGAGGGGTGAGAGGGGTGAGATAGGAGAGAGGGGTGAGAGGGGTGAGATAGGAGAGAGGGGAGAGAGGGGTGAGATATGGGAGAGTGGGGAGAGAGAGGAGAGTGGGGTGAGAGGGGTGAGATAGGAGAGAGGGGTGAGATATGGGAGAGTGGGGTGAGAGGGGTGAGATAGGAGAGAGGGGAGAGTGGGGTGAGAGGGGTGAGATAGGAGAGAGGGGAGAGAGGGGTGAGATAGGAGAGAGGGGTGAGAGGGGTGAGATAGGAGAGAGGGGTGAGAGGGGTGAGATAGGAGAGAGGGGAGAGAGGGGTGAGATATGGGAGAGGGGAGAGAGGGGTGAGATAGGAGAGAGGGGTGAGAGGGGTGAGATAGGAGAGAGGGGTGAGAGGGGTGAGATAGGAGAGAGGGGAGAGAGGGGTGAGATAGGAGAGAGGGGAGAGAGGGGTGAGATATGGGAGAGGGGGGAGAGGGGTGAGATAGGAGAGTGGGGTGAGAGGGGTGAGATAGGAGAGAGGGGAGAGAGGGGTGAGATAGGAGAGAGGGGTGAGAGGGGTGAGATAGGAGAGAGGGGTGAGAGGGGTGAGATAGGAGAGAGGGGAGAGAGGGGTGAGATATGGGAGAGGGGAGAGAGGGGTGAGATAGGAGAGAGGGGTGAGAGGGGTGAGATAGGAGAGAGGGGTGAGAGGGGTGAGATAGGAGAGAGGGGAGAGAGGGGTGAGATAGGAGAGAGGGGAGAGAGGGGTGAGATATGGGAGAGGGGGAGAGGGGTGAGATAGGAGAGAGGGGTGAGAGGGGTGAGATAGGAGAGAGGGGAGAGAGGGGTGAGATATGGGAGAGGGGGGAGAGGGGTGAGATAGGAGAGAGGGGGAGAGGGGTGAGATAGGAGAGAGGGGAGAGAGGGGTGAGATATGGGAGAGTGGGGAGAGAGGGGTGAGATATGGGAGAGGGGAGAGAGGGGTGAGATAGGAGAGAGGGGAGAGAGGGGTGAGATAGGAGAGAGGGGAGAGAGGGGTGAGATATGGGAGAGGGCGGAGAGGGGTGAGATAGGAGAGAGGGGTGAGAGGGGTGAGATAGGAGAGAGGGGAGAGAGGGGTGAGATATGGGAGAGGGCGGAGAGGGGTGAGATAGGAGAGAGGGGAGAGGGGTGAGATAGGAGAGAGGGGAGAGAGGGGTGAGATATGGGAGAGGGGAGAGAGGGGTGAGATAGGAGAGAGGGGTGAGAGGGGTGAGATAGGAGAGAGGGGAGAGGGGTGAGATAGGAGAGAGGGGTGAGAGGGGTGAGATAGGAGAGAGGGGTGAGAGGGGTGAGATATGGGAGAGTGGGGCAAGTGACCACACTGAACCAGCTCAGATAGATCCAACCATGGGGATGTCTCAGATGGATCCAACCATGGGGATGTCTCAGATGGATCCAACCATGGGGATGTCTCAGATGGATCCAACCATGGGGATGTCTCAGATGGATCCAACCATGGGGATGTCTCAGATGGATCCAACCATGGGGATGTCTCAGATGGATCCAACCATGGGGATGTCTCAGATAGATCCAACCATGGGGATGTCTCAGATGGATCCAACCATGGGGATGTCTCAGATGGATCCAACCATGGGGATGTCTCAGGGATAAAACAAGGAGGGAAGACAGGGGACAGACCAACATGTCCAATTAAGAGGAAATTGAAACAAGACAGTCATTCTGTTCAGGGAAAACAATTTACGGAGGAAAGGGATCTGGAAATGAACAAGACTTCAGTCAGTGATGTCAGTGAAGATTATATTGACTGAAATTGTATTCGTTAAGCATTTACTATGCTGCAAAGTGATAACTATGTTACAAATCAAGTGGCTGGTTCTGTAGCAAACATTTGGAATCTATCTAGCTATCTGTCTGTGTCTATCCATCCGTCCGGCCGTCCATCTATCTATCCTTCCTTCCTTCCCTTTCTCCTTCCTTCCTTCCTCCATCCCTCCGCTACCGGTTTGCTACACCCCTCACCCAGACAGAGTATAAGAGCGATATGGTTCTAACACGGTTCTAACACGGTTCTAACACGGCTCTAACACGGCTCTAACACGGCTCTAACACGGCTCTAACACGGCTCTAACACGGCTCTAACACGGCTCTAACACGGCTCTAACACGGCTCTAACACGGATGTAACACGGATGTAACACGGATGTAACACGGATGTAACACGGATTTAACACGGATTTAACACGGATCAAACACGGTTCTAACATGGATGTAACACGGATGTAACACGGATGTAACACGGATCAAACACGGATTTAACACGGATTTAACATGGATCAAACATGGTTCTAACATGGATGTAACACGGATGTAACACGGATGTAACACGGATCAAACATGGATGTAACATGGATCAAACATGGTTCTAACATGGATGTAACATGGATGTAACATGGATCTAACATGGTTCTAACATGGTTCTAACATGGTTCTAACATGGATATAACATGGATGTAACATGGATATAACATGGTTCTAACATGGTTCTAACATGGATCTAACATGGATCCAACATGGTTCTAACATGGTTCTAACATGGATGTAACATGGATGTAACATGGATCCAACATGGATCCAACATGGATCTAACATGGATATAACATGGTTCTAACATGGTTCTAATTATGGATCTAACATGGATCCAACATGGTTCTAACATGGTTCTAACATGGATGTAACATGGATGTAACATGGATCCAACATGGATCCAACATGGATCTAACATGGTTCTAACATGGATGTAACATGGATGTAACATGGATCCAACATGGATCCAACATGGATCTAACATGGATATAACATGGATATAACATGGATCTAACATGGATATAACATGGATGTAACATGGATCTATCATGGATCCAACATGGATCCAGCATGGATCTAACATGGATATAACATGGATCTAACATGGATATAACATGGATCTAACATGGATGTAACATGATTCTAACATGGATGTAACATGGATGTAACATGGATCCAACATGGATCCAACATGGATCTAACATGGATATAACATGGATATAACATGGATATAACATGGATGTAACATGGATATAACATGGATGTAACATGGTTCTAACATGGTTCTAACATGGATCAAACATGGTTCTAACATGGATCTAACATGGATGTAACAAGAGAGGTAGCTAAATGAGGCCACCATTACAGAGGATCTCAGAATAGAAGCTATTTTTCTTAGAAGCCGCTCTGTTGGTGGTGGTGGGAACAAATGACAGAGAACACTTCTCACACATAAAAAGGTTGTACTGCGTAAACCAGCAACCGCAATAAAGGCTGGATTAGAAAATCCTTGGCTGGCTTCTCCTTTGCTAGCTGCTTTTATGTGTTAAAACATTTCTGTACTTACATTTTTTGTTTTGGGTTTGGAGTGTTGTGTTATGTCAAGCTGCAGCAGGCTGTTTGGAGTGTCGTGTTATGTCACGCTGTAGCAGGCTGTTTGGAGTGTCGTGTTATGTCACGCTGCAGCAGGCTGTTTGGAGTGTTGTGTTATGTCACGCTGCAGCAGGCTGTTTGGAGTGTTGTGTTATGTCACGCTGCAGCAGGCTGTTTGGAGTGTCGTGTTATGTCACGCTGCAGCAGGCTGTTTGGAGTGTCGTGTTATGTCACGCTGCAGCAGGCTGTTTGGAGTGTTGTGTTATGTCACGCTGCAGCAGGCTGTTTGGAGTGTTGTGTTGTGTCACGCTGCTGCAGGCTGTTTGGAGTGTCGTGTTGTGTCACGCTGCAGCAGGCTGTTTGGAGTGTCGTGTTATGTCACGCTGCAGCAGGCTGTTTGGAGTGTCGTGTTATGTCACGCTGCAGCAGGCTGTTAGGAGTGTCGTGTTGTGTCACGCTGCAGCAGGCTGTTAGGAGTGTTGTGTTGTGTCACGCTGCTGCAGGCTGTTTGGAGTGTTGTGTTGTGTCACGCTGCAGCAGGCTGTTTGGAGTGTCGTGTTATGTCACGCTGCAGCAGGCTGTTTGGAGTGTTGTGTTGTGTCACGCTGCAGCAGGCTGTTTGGAGTGTCTTGTTATGTCACGCTGCAGCAGGCTGTTAGGAGTGTTGTGTTATGTCACGCTGCAGCAGGCTGTTTGGAGTGTCGTGTTGTGTCACGCTGCTGCAGGCTGTTTGGAGTGTTGTGTTGTGTCACGCTGCAGCAGGCTGTTTGGAGTGTCGTGTTATGTCACGCTGCAGCAGGCTGTTTGGAGTGTTGTGTTGTGTCACGCTGCAACAGGCTGTTTGGAGTGTTGTGTTGTGTCAAGCTGCAGCAGGCTGTTTGGAGTGTTGTGTTGTGTCACGCTGCAGCAGGCTGTTTGGAGTGTCTTGTTATGTCAAGCTGCAGCAGGCTGTTTGGAGTGTTGTGTTATGTCACGCTGCAGCAGGCTGTTTGGAGTGTCGTGTTATGTCACGCTGCAGCAGGCTGTTTGGAGTGTCGTGTTATGTCACGCTGCAGCAGGCTGTTAGGAGTGTCGTGTTTTGTCACGCTGCAGCAGGCTGTTAGGAGTGTTGTGTCACGCTGCAGCAGGCTGTTTGGAGTGTCGTGTTATGTCAAGCTGCAGCAGGCTGTTAGGAGTGTCGTGTTATGTCATTGGTGCGGCTGGCTTCCGAGTCAAGCGGGCATTGTGTCAAGAAGCAGTGCGGCCTGGGTCGTGTTTCAGAAGGTCAGAGGACCTCTCCCGAGTCCGTATGGGAGTTGCAGCAATAAGACAAGACTGTAACTTACAATTGGATATCAGGAAATTGGGGAGAAGTACAGATCCGTGTTGGTTATAAAAAAATATCAGAAACTTTGAACATCCCACGGAGCACCATTAAATCTATTATTAAAAAATGGAAAGAATATGGCACCACAACAAACCTGCCAAGAGAGGGCCACCCACCAAAACTCACGGACCAGGCAAGGAGGGCATTAATCAGAGGCAACAAAGAGACCAAAGACAACCCTGAAGGAGCTGCAAAGCTCCACAGTGGAGATTGGAGTATCTGACCACTTTAAGCCGTACACTCCACAGAGCTGGGCTTTACGGAGGAGTGTCAGGAAAAAGTTCATATTTAAAGAAAATATTAGCAAACACGATTGGTGTTCACCAAAAGGCATTTGGGAGTCTCCCCAAACATATGGAAGAAGGTACTCTGGTCAGATGAGACTAAAATTGAGCTTTTTGGCAATCAAGGAAAACGCTATGTCTGTCGCAAACCCAACACCTCTCATCACACTGAGAACACCATCCCCAAAGTGAAGCATGGTGGTGGCAGCATCATGCTGTGGGAATGTTTTTCATCGGCAGGGACTGGGAAACTGGTCAGAATTGAAGGAATGATGGATGGTGCTAAATACAGGGAAATTCTTGAGGGAAACCTGTTTCAGTCTTCCAGAGATTTGAGACTGGGACAGAGGTTCACCTTCCAGCAGGACAATGACCCTAAGCATACTGCTAAAGCAACACTCGAGTGGTTTAAGTGGAAACATTTAAATGTCTTGGAATGGCCTAGTCAAAGCCCAGACCTCAATCCAATTGAGAATCTGTGGTATGACTTAAAGATTGCTGTACACCAGTGGAACCCATCCAACTTGAAGGAGCTGGAACAGGTTTGCCTTGAAGAATGAACAAAAATCCCAGTGACTAGATGTTCCAAGTTTATAGAGACATACCCCAAGAGACATGCAGCTGTAATAGCTGCAAAAGGTGGATCTACAACGTGTTGCCTTTGGGGGGGTGAATGGTTATGCACACTCAAGTTTTCTGTTTTTTGTCTTATTTCTTGTTTGTTTCCAAAGAAAAAATATTTTGTATCTTCAAAGTGGTAGGCATGTTGTGTAAATTAAATGATACAAGCACCCCCCAAAAAATATATTTTAACAAAATAGGGAAAATGCCAAGGGGGGAGAATACTGTCGCAAGCCAGTGTAGATATAAGGGGACAGGTTGGCTCAGAGATCTTATAGTTGGTTTAGATATACAGAAAACTGGTTGGTTTCTTTGGATGGGGATGCAAGGCCAGTAACTTTTGGATGGGGATGTGAGGACAGTAACATTTGGATGGGGATGTGAGGACAGTAACATTTGGATG
Source organism: Salvelinus alpinus (assembly GCF_045679555.1). Taxonomy (NCBI): domain Eukaryota; kingdom Metazoa; phylum Chordata; class Actinopteri; order Salmoniformes; family Salmonidae; genus Salvelinus; species Salvelinus alpinus. The sequence goes on along the minus strand of NC_092105.1, from coordinate 5,453,016 downwards.
GGGATGTGAGGACAGTAACATTTGGATGGGGATGCAAGGACAGTAACTTTTGGATGGAAAGTGGACAGCTATTTATTGCTGAATCTTAATTATTAAAAAAAATGTACTGTCACGTTCCTGACCGGTTTTCTGTTATTTTGTATGTGTTTGACGGTCAGGGCGTGAGTTTGGGTGGGCAGTCTATGTTTTCTGTTTCTATGTTGGTGAATGGGTACCTGATATGGTTCTCAATTAGAGGCAGGTGGTTTTCATCTCCTCTGATTGAGAACCATATTAAGGTAGGTGGTTTCACATTGTTTGTCTGTGGGTGGTTGTCTCCTGTGTCTGTGTCAGTGTATGTTACGCCACACGGGACTGTTTCGGTTTGTTTGTTCGTTCGGTTTTTGTGTAGTCTGTTTTTCCTGTTCGTGCGTTCTTCGTGTTTCATGTAAGTTCTTACGTTCAGGTCAGTCTACGTGTTTTGTTGTTTTGTTTCTATTCAAATGTTCGTCGTGTTTTCGGTTTTGTTTAAATAAATATCATGTCTTATCACGACGCTGCGTTTTGGTTCAATCCCTGCTCCTCCTCTTCGGATGAAGAGGAGGAGGAACACCGTTACATGTACTACCTTTTTTCTCCCCAATTTCCTGGTATCCAATTGGAAGTTTCAGTCTTGTCGCTGCAACTCCCATACGGACTCGGGAGAGGTGACGGTGGAGAGCCGTGCATCCTCTGAAACACGAACCAGCCAAGCCGCACTGCTTCTTGACACAATGCCTGCTTAACTCGGAAGCTAGCCGCACCAATGTGTCGGAGGAAACACCATACACCTGGCGACCGTGTCAGCGCCCGGCCTGCCACAGGTGTCGCCAGAGCACAATGGGACAAGAACATCCCTGCCAGCCAAACCTTCCCTAAGCCGTACGACACTGGACCAATTTTGTGCTGCCCCATGGGTCTCCCGATCGTGGCTGGCTGCGACAGAGCCTGGACTTGAACTAGGATCTCTAGTGGCACAGCTAGCAACTGCGATGCAGTGCCTTAGACCACAGCGCCACTCGAGAGGCCCTTATCGCTGAATCTTAAAGGTGAAATTCCCATCGCCAAGCCTCTGTAAGTCCCTGTTGGGGTCTGTGTGGGAGTTGAGGTACAGGAGGACGCTGGCTGGCTCTCACAGTGTTTTCACCCTTTCTAACACTCTCTGTTTGCTTAGCAGTTGAACATGAGCAAGAGGTGAAGGGATGCCCCACCAGCAAAGTGAGAACACAGTGCTGAATACCCCTTCCACCCAGGCCTCTGTCGCATAACTACCCCTTCCACCCAGGCCTCTGGAGTATAACTTCCCCTTCCACCCAGGCCTCTGTAGCATAACTACCCCACCCAGGCCTCTGTAGCATAACTACCCCAGTCAGGCCTCTGTAGCATAACTACCCCAGTCAGGCCTCTGTAGCATAACTACCCCAGTCAGGCCTCTGTAGCATAACTACCCCACCCAGGCCTCTGTAGCATAACTACCCCAGCCAGGCCTCTGTAGCATAACTACCCCAGCCAGGCCTCTGTAGCATAACTACCCCAGCCAGGCCTCTGTAGCATAACTACCCCAGTCAGGCCTCTGTAGCATAACTACCCCACCCAGGCCTCTGTAGCATAACTACCCCAGCCAGGCCTCTGTAGCATAACTACCCCAGCCAGGCCTCTGTAGCATAACTACCCCTTACACCCAGGCCTCTGTAGCATAACTACCCCTTACACCCAGGCCTCTGTAGCATAACTACCCCTTACACCCAGGCCTCTGTAGCATAACTACCCCAGCCAGGCCTCTGTAGCATAACTACCCCAGCCAGGCCTCTGTAGCATAACTACCCCAGTCAGGCCTCTGTAGCATAACTACCCCAGCCAGGCCTCTGTAGCATAACTACCCCAGCCAGGCCTCTGTAGCATAACTACCCCAGCCAGGCCTCTGTAGCATAACTACCCCAGCCAGGCCTCTGTAGCATAACTACCCCAGCCAGGCCTCTGTAGCATAACTACCCCACCCACCCAGGCCTCTGTAGCATAACTACCCCTTCCACCCAGGCCTCTGTAGCATAACTACCCCACCCACCCAGGCCTCTGTAGCATAACTACCCCAGCCAGGCCTTTGTAGCATAACTACCCCTTACACCCAGGCCTCTGTAGCATAACTACCCCAGTCAGGCCTCTGTAGCATAACTACCCCAGCCAGGCCTCTGTAGCATAACTACCCCAGCCAGGCCTCTGTAGCATAACTACCCCAGTCAGGCCTCTGTAGCATAACTACCCCAGCCAGGCCTCTGTAGCATAACTACCCCAGCCAGGCCTCTGTAGCATAACTACCCCAGCCAGGCCTCTGTAGCATAACTACCCCACCCAGGCCTCTGTAGCATAACTACCCCTTCCACCCAGGCCTCTGTAGCATAACTACCCCAGCCAGCCCTCTGTAGCATAACTACCCCAGCCAGGCCTCTGTAGCATAACTACCCCACCCAGGCCTCTGTAGCATAACTACCCCACCCAGGCCTCTGTAGCATAACTACCCCACCCAGGCCTCTGTAGTATAACTACCCCACCCAGGCCTCTGTAGTATAACTACCCCAGCCAGGCCTCTGTAGCATAACTACCCCACCCAGGCCTCTGTAGTATTTCTACCCCAGCCAGACCTCTGTAGCATAACTACCCCAGCCAGGCCTCTGTAGCATAACTACCCCAGCCAGGCCTCTGTAGCATAACTACCCCTTCCACCCAGGCCTCTGTAGCATAACTACCCCAGCCAGGCCTCTGTAGCATAACTACCCCTTCCACCCAGGCCTCTGTAGCATAACTACCCCACCCAGGCCTCTGTAGTATAACTACCCCAGCCAGGCCTCTGTATCATAACTACCCCAGCCAGGCCTCTGTAGCATAACTACCCCAGCCAGGCCTCTGTAGCATAACTACCCCACCCAGGCCTCTGTAGCATAACTACCCCAGCCAGGCCTCTGTAGCATAACTACCCCAGCCAGCCCTCTGTAGCATAACTACCCCACCCAGGCCTCTGTAGCATAACTACCCCAGCCAGGCCTCTGTAGCATAACTACCCCAGCCAGGCCTCTGTAGTATAACTACCCTAGCCAGGTACTGAAAGTACATGATTGATAGCTCTCATATACCTCAGAGCTGAGTCCCAGAGCTGTACATCCAGACTTGTGCTTAGCAGTTCAATTGGCCGATAAGTAATCGAGCAGTAATGTTATGAGAAATTCCAGGGGGCTTACAGCAGAAGCACTCTATCTGAAGTTGCCACCGTTTGCTTGACACTGTGAGCTTGGAGAGGTGAGGAATGCTGGGCTCTATGTGAAAAACATGTTGTTGAGAACATGGTTGGAGTTAACATATTCATTACTTTTCCTTTAAAATAGCATTTCCGTCATTACCGGTACAAACAAACCACATAAGTCAAAGGAAAGGTAGAGACATAGACTCATTATACACAACCCTAGATCAGAGGAAGGCCCTTTGAGATCAGCAGTGAGAAAAAGCGGACAGAACAGGAATGAAGCGAAAAAACTACTGAGACAGTGACCACAACCGTTAAGACTATGGCTCCAGTCAAATATACCTCATCTTAATTACTCCTTATAAAGTGCACCAAACGACTTGATTATACATATAGTACAACGTTAGGAGGAGAGTATATGGTGCGGAAGAAGGAGAGAGAAGAAGCTTCCGGATGATGATAGAAGAGAGGCTGCAGAGAGAGGAGACGGACCACGGTACTGAACACGGCTGGCTGCAGAGAGAGGAGACGGACCACGGTACTGAACACGGCTGGCTGCAGAGAGAGGAGACGGAACACGGTACTGAACACGGCTGGCTGCAGAGAGAGGAGACGGACCACGGTACTGAACACGGCTGGCTGCAGAGAGAGGAGACGGACCACGGTACTGAACACGGCTGGCTGCAGAGAGAGGAGACGGACCACGGTACTGAACACGGCTGGCTGCAAAGAGAGGAGACGGACCACGGTACTGAACACGGCTGGCTGCAGAGAGAGGAGACGGACCACGGTACTGAACACGGCTGGCTGCAGAGAGAGGAGACGGAACACGGCTGGCTGCAGAGAGAGGAGACGGAACACGGTACTGAACACGGCTGGCTGCAGAGAGAGGAGACGGACCACGGTACTGAACACGGCTGGCTGCAGAGAGAGGAGACGGAACACGGCTGGCTGCAGAGAGAGGAGACGGACCACGGTACTGAACACGGCTGGCTGCAGAGAGAGGAGACGGACCACGGTACTGAACACGGCTGGCTGCAGAGAGAGGAGACGGAACACGGTACTGAACACGGCTGGCTGCAGAGAGAGGAGACGGACCACGGTACTGAACACGGCTGGCTGCAGAGAGAGGAGGCGGACCACGGTACTGAACACGGCTGGCTGCAGAGAGAGGAGACGGACCACGGTACTGAACACGGCTGGCTGCAGAGAGAGGAGACGGACCACGGTACTGAACACGGCTGGCTGCAGAGAGAGGAGACGGACCACGGTACTGAACACGGCTGGCTGCAGAGAGAGGAGGCGGAACACGGTACTGAACACGGCTGGCTGCAGAGAGAGGAGACGGACCACGGTACTGAACACGGCTGGCTGCAGAGAGAGGAGACGGACCACGGTACTGAACACGGCTGGCTGCAGAGAGAGGAGACGGACCACGGTACTGAACACGGCTGGTTGCAGAGAGAGGAGACGGAACACGGTACTGAACACGGCTGGCTGCAGAGAGAGGAGACGGACCACGGTACTGAACACGGCTGGCTGCAGAGAGAGGAGACGGACCACGGTACTGAACACGGCTGGCTGCAGAGAGAGGAGGCGGAACACGGTACTGAACACGGCTGGATGCAGAGAGAGGAGACGGACCACGGTACTGAACACGGCTGGCTGCAGAGAGAGGAGACGGACCACGGTACTGAACACGGCTGGCTGCAGAGAGAGGAGACGGACCACGGTACTGAACACGGCTGGCTGCAGAGAGAGGAGACGGACCACGGTACTGAACACGGCTGGCTGCAGAGAGAGGAGACGGACCACGGTACTGAACACGGCTGGCTGCAGAGAGAGGAGACGGACCACGGTACTGAACACGGCTGGCTCTGTCTGTCCCTCACAAAGGCTCTAGTAATGCAGTGTTGAGCAGGGGGGAGGGGTAGGAGGGGGGAGGAGGGAGAGGGGTAGGATGAGGTGGAGTGGGGCAGGAGGGGGGAGAGAGAGATAGGATGGGGTAGGGAGTGGGGCAGGAGGAGGGGAAGGGGAGGGGGAGTGGGGCAGGAGGAGGGGAAGGGGAGGGGGAGTGGGGCAGGAGGAGGGGAAGGGGAGGGGGAGTGGGGCAGGAGGAGGAGAGGGGTAGGAGGGGGGCTGTGTGGTCACAGGGGGTGTTGGGGTTTGAAGCTTCAAGCCTCTAATCCTGACACACTGCCTCCACCAATTACAACTCCTTCAAAAGGAGAAAGGGGCGGAAGAAACAAAACCAGAAAGCCAGTGAAGGGCATATTTAGTAACGTTTTGTCAAGCTATAATTACATGTATGGCTAACAGAGATTTAACTACTTCTCCCCACTGATTGACAAGACAGAGTAGAGAACAGTACACACAGGACAACCACACATCTCAATACAACCACACAACAGACAACACAACCACACAACAGACAACACAACACACATCCCAATACAACCACACATCTCAATACAACCACACAACAGACACCTCAATACAACTGAATTTTTTTTACCAGAAAGTTAAAAGAGAGTGATGGCGTTCTGAACCGTTCTTTCACATGTTGACATGGTTGAACCTGCTCTAAGGGTCACAGATAACTTGTACTCCTTGGTTAGATGCCAATATGACTCTGTTAGTGTTGTATCTATGTAATGTCTATCTGAAAAGCACTGCAGAGGTCACTAGCACTGCATAGTCTGTAACAGTTCTAATTAAACCCAGGTTAATGTTGTCCCTAGGTGATAAACCATTCTGTTATACATCTGGCCCTTCTTTGGACACTGTGTTAACAAACCTCCAGACGAGCTTCAATGCCATACAACACTCCTTCCGTGGCCTCCAACTGCTCTTAAACGCTAGTAAAACTTAATGCATGCTCTTCAACCGATTGCTGCCCGCACCCTCCCGCCCGTCCAACATCACTACTCTGGACGGTTCTGACTTAGAATATGTGGACAACTACAAATACCTAGGTGTCTGTTTAGACTGTAAACTCTCCTTCCAGACTCATATTATTAAGCATCTCCAATCCAAATCTAGAATCGGCTTCCTATTTCGCAACAAAGCCTCCTTCACTCACGCTGCCAAACATACCCTCGTATAACTGACTATCCTACCGATCCTCGACTTCGGCGATGTCATTTACAAAATAGCCTCCAACACTCTACTTAGCAAACTGGATGCAGTCTATCATAGTCCCATCCGTTTTGTCACCAAAGCCCCATATACTACCCACCACTGCGACCTGTATGCTCTCGTCGGCTGGCCCTCGCTACATATTCGTCGCCAAACCCACTGGCTCCAGGTCATCTATAAGTCTTTGCTAGGTAAAGCTCCGCCTTATCTCAGCTCACTGGTCACCATAACAACACCCACCCGTAGCACGCGCTCCAGCAGGTATATCTCACTGGTCATCCCCAAAGCCAGCACCACCTTTGGCCGCCTTTCCTTCCAGTTCTCTGCTGACAGTGACTGGAACGAATTGCAAAAATCTCTGAAGCTGGAGACTTATATGTCCCTCACTAGCTTTAAACATCAGCTATCTGAGCAGCTAACCGATCGCTGCAGCTGTACACGGCCCATCTGTAAATAGCCCACCCAATCTACCTACCTCATCCCAATATTGTTTTTATTTACCTTTTTTTGCTTTTTTGCACACCAGTATTTCTACTTGCACATCATCATCTGCACATCTATCACTCCAGTGTTCATTTGCTGAATTGTAATTACTTTGCTACTATGGCCTATTTATTGCCTTACCTCCTCACGCCATTTGCACACACTGTATATAGACTTTTCTATTGTGTTATTGACTGTACGTTTGTTTATGTGTAACTCTGTGTTGTTGTTTGTCACACTGCTTTGCTTTATCTTGGCCAGGTCGCAGTTATAAATGAGAACTTGTTCTCAACTGGCCTACCTGGTTAAATAAAGGTGAAATAAATAAATAAAGGGTAGTCCAGAAAGGTTAAATAAAGGTGAAATAAATAAATAAAGCTGCTTTGCTGCTCATTAGTATAACAGAACACAGCACATCTCTGTCCTGATACATGGTGTCTCTGAGACACACTGGGACATCTCTGTCCTGATGCATGGTGTCTCTGAGACACAGTGGGACATCTCTGTCCTGATACATGGTTTCTCTGGAGACACACTGGGACATCTCTGTCCTGATACATGGTTTCTCTGGAGACACACTGGGACATCTCTGTCCTGATGCATGGTGTCTCTGGAGACACACTGGGACATCTCTGTCCTGATACATGGTGTCTCTGGAGACACACTGGGACATCTCTGTCCTGATACATGGTGTCTCTGAGACACACTGGGATATCTCTGTCCTGATGCATGGTGTCTCTGAGACACACTGGGACATCTCTGTCCTGATACATGGTTTCTCTGGAGACACACTGGGACATCTCTGTCCTGATACATGGTTTCTCTGGAGACACACTGGGACATCTCTGTCCTGATACATGGTGTCTCTGAGACACACTGGGACATCTCTGTCCTGATACATGGTGTCTCTGGAGACACACTGGGACATCTCTGTCCTGATTCATGGTGTCTCTGGAGACACACTGGGACATCTCTGTCCTGATTCATGGTGTCTCTGGAGACACACTGGGACATCTCTGTCCTGATTCATGGTGTCTCTGGAGACACACTGGGACATCTCTGTCCTGATTCATGGTGTCTCTGGAGACACACTGGGACATCTCTGTCCTGATTCATGGTGTCTCTGAGACACACTGGGACATCTCTGTCCTGATACATGGTTCCTCTGGAGACACACTGGGACATCTCTGTCCTGATTCATGGTGTCTCTGAGACACACTGGGACATCTCTGTCCTGATACATGGTGTCTCTGGAGACACACTGGGACATCTCTGTCCTGATGCATGGTGTCTCTGGAGATACACTGGGACATCTCTGTCCTGATACATGGTGTCTCTGGAGACACACTGGGACATCTCTGTCCTGATACATGGTTTCTCTGAGACACACTGGGACATCTCTGTCCTGATACATGGTGTCTCTGAGACACACTGGGACATCTCTGTCCTGATGCATGGTGTCTCTGAGACACACTGGGACATCTCTGTCCTGATGCATGGTGTCTCTGAGACACACTGGGACATCTCTGTCCTGATACATGGTGTCTCTGAGACACACTGGGACATCTCTGTCCTGATACATGGTTCCTCTGGAGACACACTGGGACATCTCTGTCCTGATTCATGGTGTCTCTGAGACACACTGGGACATCTCTGTCCTGATACATGGTGTCTCTGGAGACACACTGGGACATCTCTGTCCTGATGCATGGTGTCTCTGAGACACACTGGGACATCTCTGTCCTGATACATGGTGTCTCTGAGACACACTGGGACATCTCTGTCCTGATGCATGGTGTCTCTGAGACACACTGGGACATCTCTGTCCTGATACATGGTTTCTCTGGAGACACACTGGGACATCTCTGTCCTGATACATGGTGTCTCTGAGACACACTGGGACATCTCTGTCCTGATACATGGTGTCTCTGAGACACACTGGGACATCTCTGTCCTGATGCATGGTGTCTCTGGAGACACACTGGGACATCTCTGTCCTGATACATGGTTTCTCTGGAGACACACTGGGACATCTCTGTCCTGATACATGGTTTCTCTGGAGACACACTGGGACATCTCTGTCCTGATACATGGTGTCTCTGAGACACACTGGGACATCTCTGTCCTGATGCATGGTGTCTCTGAGACACACTGGGACATCTCTGTCCTGATGCATGGTGTCTCTGAGACACACTGGGACATCTCTGTCCTGATACATGGTGTCTCTGAGACACACTGGGACATCTCTGTCCTGATACATGGTTCCTCTGGAGACACACTGGGACATCTCTGTCCTGATTCATGGTGTCTCTGAGACACACTGGGACATCTCTGTCCTGATACATGGTGTCTCTGGAGACACACTGGGACATCTCTTTCCTGATGCATGTTGTCTCTGAGACACACTGGGACATCTCTGTCCTGATACATGGTGTCTCTGAGACACACTGGGACATCTCTGTCCTGATGCATGGTGTCTCTGAGACACACTGGGACATCTCTGTCCTGATACATGGTTCCTCTGGAGACACACTGGGACATCTCTGTCCTGATACATGGTGTCTCTGAGACACACTGGGACATCTCTGTCCTGATACATGGTGTCTCTGAGACACACTGGGACATCTCTGTCCTGATGCATGGTGTCTCTGAGACACACTGGGACATCTCTGTCCT